>NC_043705.1:127869396-127926749 GCF_006229205.1 Suricata suricatta | reverse complement strand
ACCTTTGAGAAGTTAGATTTCATTTTTCAGTATTAAATTGGATTGCTTCATGAATATAAAATGACAATGAACAGCTATTTTAAAAGGATAGTTAAAAATAGTTTCAAAAAACAGTTTCAAACAGAGAGGGAGCAAACTGTAAGAGACTCTTAAATACAGAGAATAAACTGAGGTTTGATTAGAGGGATGGGGTGGGGGGGATGGGGGATGGGCATTGAGGAGGGCACTTTTGACATGAGCACTGGGTGTTGTTTGTAAGCGATGAATCACAGGAATCTCCCCCTGAAGCCTGGAGCACACTGTTTACACTGTATGTTAGCTATCTTGACAATAAACTATATTAGATAAATAAATAACTAATTGATTAAATAAATAAATGGATAGTCAAATGAAACTTGGTAAGTTTTCTCACTCAGTTTCAAATTTCAGGATTATGTCTCTGTAAAATTCTGTTTAATAGTTTTTTCCTCTCCAATTAAAAAAAAAGTAACCCCTCAGGAAAAAATACAAAATATTAAATATGGTTAAACCTATTGGTTCTGTTTACCTTAGGAATGTTTTTAAAGGTTCACAATATTAATCTCCATCTTGTGCAAATATTTTCTGTCTTCACTATTTACCATTGAGTCCTTCACAAATGGTATAGACATTGTTCTGAATATGAGCCTCATTGTTGTTAATAATAGTAAGCAATGCGGAAACACACTAGATTTAAGAAGAATGCATGTGCTACAATTCCTAGTGTCAAACTCTACCCATTAATTTGCAAATGTTTGAAGGTAAAAGTCAATAACATGCAGATGTTTAGTATAACATTCTTCACTAAATGTTTTAAGTGTAATACTGCTTAATATCTTAATGGAGATTCTCCAGGTTATGCATTATTATCCTCATTTTGCAAATGATACAAGTAAGGCAAAGAAACTTCCTCAAAGGCACATGTAGTAGGAGAAAGCATTTGAGACTGGGTAATTCCAGGGTGCTTTGCAATGTGCAGTGCATTCGCATCCTAAAAATTGCACATGACTCTAAAGGATAGTTTTTTAGATTGTTTTATCTGAGTAACTCTGACAAGACAAATGTTGAAAGAGAATTAAGAACATATTTATCTACTAGTTTTTATCTGTTGCTAATTTTTCATAATACTAGGCAGTCAAAGAGTATATTTTAGATATATTTAGTCAAAAATGACCCTGCATTAAAAGACACATTTTGGCACAAAAAATATTTTACAGTATTTGTTTCATTCACCATGTCAATAAGGGGAAAATCAATTAAGAAAAATAATGAAGTATAGACTCCTATAAATGTTTTGATTATTTCTTTCTATGGTTGCCTTTTCTCATCATAAGCTTATCTGCTTAGTGAGAAAGGTTATAATTTCCACTTAAAAAATCATGTACATAAACAAACAAATTAAAAGTTTTAATAGAAGTTAAAATGTTGACTAAGTTCAGCAGCTTTTTCAAAGTCAAATAAACATGGTAAATTACACATATCATTTTCATAGCTTTTACTTATTTGGCATATCAATTCCAAAATGATTTTTCACAAACACTTATAATTTCATTAATTTTAGTATTTCACTTCCACGCTAAATACAAGCTTGTTTCTAGAAATAATAAACTGTTTTAATAAGTGATATATAAATGTAGACTTTATTGAAATGTAATTATATGTTGTAAATCCCAAATCAGTTTTCACAACCCTAATTGCACTGCCTTTGTCTTTAAGAACTTCTGTGATTGTTATACTTCCTATGAAATGGATCACTACTGCTATAAATAATCATTTCTGTTGATTTTAAATGTGCCTATGTCTGCGTGTGTGTGTGTGCAAACATACACATAAACAGCTGCTTCTTTACTTCCAGCTGCGTGTTTGTTAATATGCTCCTCCCTCTTTTTTCCTCCTTGGCTTGTCTTATTCCAACACATTCAGTTCTTTCTCAGAAAGTTACCATTTTCACACTGTGGAAATATTTTTCTAACATAAACAATAGATCTTCAAGCCTAAAAGAAGAAGGAGAAAATGAAGGTTGGTAAATGTCAGGAGAATTTGGCTTTCACGGAGAGCTATGAGGGTGATTCTGTATGAAATATTAAATAAAGGAGAGATATTCAGTATTATGTATTGAAAGGAGAAATACATGAAACCTATATGGAAATAAAATCCTATCAGTATAATAAAAAAGGAACAAAAGTCTCTAGGAATAAAACAATTATATATAACAAGGGGTATGTCAATCATTTTCAAGAGCTCTCACCTTAAAATAAAAGTAAATGGAATATACTTTAGTGCCTCCCAAAACTAGTTTCTACAAACCAATACTTTAAAGAGGAAGAGAGAAGTTCAGCTTCTACTGTAGCAACATTTTTAAAGTGTAGAAAGAAAATATGTGTTTCTAAGTAAGCCCCACTCTTCTGTTACTGTGATAACAGTGTTATTTCTATATCATAATATTGATGATTCTTAGCCTTTCTTGGAAATGGTCCTTTGTACATGTATCTTAATCTGCTTAGAGGAATAAAGCCATCTTTGAACATTTGTTCATTCTGTGTGTAAACATTAACTGTTACATTAACATACTTTCTTGAAGTGCGTGAATATCAGTGGTTACTATATGTGGAAAAATTAGTGAGGAAGCAAACATTTTTATTTTCAGAATACATATATTTAGAAGTTAGAAGGTAACTTCTAAGTCTCATTTGCTTGAGCACCTTTTATCCTGTTAAAGTGTTTGATTTTGAAGATCAGCATAAAGCAAGTCGAATGTCTGGGATTGAGAAAGGACCATTCACTTTCTTTTTTATTTAATTTATTTCTTTTTTATTTTTTTAATTTATAGTTTATTGTCAAGTTGGTTTCCATATAACGCCCAGTGCTCTTCCCCACCAGTGCCCTCCTCCAGGACCATTCAATTTCTAATGCTGTTTCAGCTCCTCTTAACATATGATGTGGTTGACTATTTTCCCCTTGAAAAACTTTCTGATCATTTCCCTGTTTTTCTCCTCTTGTTTTAACTATCGGCTTTGAATCTTATATGATAATTGCTGTCCTTTCTTGTATCCCAGAAACCCAGAATGTTAGGTAGTGCTGTCCATTAGAACAATTGGTTGTGATGGAGATGTTCTATAATCTGGGCTGCCCAGTAGAGAAATTAATAGTCACATGTGACTGTTAAACTCTTAAAATGTGACTAGTGCATCTGAGGAAATGATTTTTGTTTTGTTAACCTTAATTAATTTAAAAGCAGTTATAAAAAATAACCACAGGTGACTAGTGACAACTATATTGGTTACTGTCTTTTCAAATAACACTTCCTCAAGTCTTTTCGATTTATTCCTATTGTTTAAATACTCATTCTTCTGTTGATCAATTTCAAAACTATACCTTCAGGTTAGGATTTTGCCACAATTTTAGTAAATGAGACCTCAATATACTTAAATGTCCAAGGAAGAATTCAAAGTTATGTTTCTTGATCCTGCAACATCCCCCATATCTTCTCATTCATAAATTTCTATTTCATCTCCCTCAATTTTTTTACAAGTCAGTCCAACTGTTTTCTTCATTGTCATTAGTTCATTCAGGTTGTAACAATCTACCATCTAAATGAGAGTAATGCAATTCAAATAAACCTTCCTGATCCTAGTCTTGGTTTAATGAAATCCAACTCAATGATATAAGTGAGAATTAGCCATCTATTTTACAAATATGTTCACCAGATCCTTATATCTAAAACATCTCACTCTTATCATTGCTGTTAGAATAAAACTTCTTGATATGTGTTAATTTGTTTGTTCTTTTTCTCTCTAGAATTCGGTCACATCATTAACTACCATACACTCATAGAGAAATCCATTCAGATACTAAAGCATGGCATACTGTGGACTATTGCACAGGGTCGAAACATGATTTGAGGAACTTGGTGCAGAATGAAAGAACATGGTAGCATTATCCAAAAGCCAGTAAACAGTGCCACTGATGCTATTAATATAACATATAATATTTTTCCTTTCTTCTAAGACCTTTTTTCTCAATCCATCATAGGATTTTTCATTTGTGATTTAAAATCAAATTGCCTCACCCATGAGCACCTCCCCTTCTCATGATTCCCACTCCTTACACACATAGGAATAACCAAGAGATTGGAACACATGCCAGAACACAAAGCTGGATCAGTGGTGGGTGACAGGCTCACTCCCACCAAGCAGCCCTGTGAATGTTGGTGGCGCTGTTACTCTATGGCAGAGATGGCTGGCAGCATGCTCTGCACCCAGGCTCCAGAGGATGCCTGCCAATCCTGATCCTCCCTGCATCCTTGCCCAGGTCCCCACCAAGAGCTAAGTGTAGAGAATTCGCTGGCTCAGGGCTGTGACAGGGAAGCTAAGTGGGGTGCCTGGGACTCCAGGGAGGCTTTGGGAGCTTACTGCAAATGCTCTATTGTCTTAACAAACTTCTCTTAAAACACAATTCAAAGATAAAATTATTAAGCATTTGATACCCAAGTTCAAGGCCCTTTTAACATGTGCTGAAGCCATCATTGCTTTCAGAATCAGGTCTTTACGCATGCTATTTCCAACTGTCTAGGATACTTATTCTCTACCTTCTGTAAACTCCATGCTTGTTATAAAATTTTCCCTACTCATACTTTGGACTTTTTGCAAATGTACATGTTAATTCATCTGTGATTTTTATTTTTCAGCTAGCCCTTTCAAAGCCTCTCTACATTTCTTAAATAACTTGCAGTATTGATATAGGTGAAGAATATAGGTTCTGGGATCAGAATAAGCTGTCTTGATTTAAATTACAGCATGCAGATTACTGGCCTTGTGATGTTTTACAAATCACTCAATCTTATAGTGACTCAGTTCTGCATCTGTAAAATTTGAATCATATTTGGGAATCATCATAGAAATTATTATGATCTAATTGAGATATTATTTAGTAAGGCTCAAGACTAAAAAAGACAGCCACAGAGTACCTGCTCACTGTATATAAACTAGCACTAACTATAATGAACATGCTAAGAATTTTCTTTATTGATGTAACTTTTAACTTTCATTGCAGTGTTCTGTGAATGTGTCTTAATCCTTTGAGAATATCTATAAAAATGAGATATCTATAAAAATGAAGACAGGACTATTTTGTTATTATATGCCTAACACATAGAATAGAGTATATTTATTTAGAAAATATTTAACAAAAATATTTGTTAAATAAATGAACAAATCATGTATAAATGGATGACATTTTTAGGGGAACTTACAGATGTGACTGATTAAATTGTATAGTATTTTGCATACTTGGTCCTTTATATTTCTAATAAAACATTTAATTTACCTGTGATAGAGACAGAATAAACTATTAGAAAATCACTTGCTGTGTGTTCAGCACATCAACACACACACACACACACACATAAAAATATATATATTGTTTGGAGGTTGAATGGCCACCTCAAATTTGTTTATTTACTGAAGGAACACACAAAACTTTTCCCTCCTTCCTTTATCCTTCCATCCTTCCTTCCTTCCTTAGAATCCCAAGCAGGCTCCATCCATGAGATCATGACCTGAGCTGAAATAAAGAGTTGGATGCTTAACTGACTGAGGCACCCAGATGCCCCAAGATTCTATACAATAGTAAATTATACTCATGGCCATTGTTTATTAAAGCCACAGATACAGAACAAAAGCAACAGAAAACAAATGCAGATTGGGTGGAGTCCAGAAAGAAGACACAGGTTCCCAACTTCCTCACTGAAGGCTACAGCGAACTTTCTTCCTTTCTTGAAGCATGCTACCAGAATATGTGTGGATTGTCTCTGCTTATAGAAACTTAGTTAAGTCTAAGAGTCTGGGGATTTCTGAAGGGCAGGTCACATAGCCACATCGTATTATACTCCCAGCCATGGCAACAGAAAGTCAAGACCTCCAACAACCAAAGTACACATCATCAATCTTGAGTTTTGTGCAAAGCAAGCCTGAGAAACTGGTACAGCATGGTACATTGTTCTAGTTAAATAACAAAATCATCAATCACTAACATTAAGAACCTTCTAGGGGGGACCGTGTTCCCAGCAGTTGACCAACGGCCAATCAAGATTCAAAGTTCTCTTGGAGATATGCAAGTAGTGAACAATCATACCTACTATTTAACTCTTTCCTGACATGTAAAGAAATAATCTTCATTGTAAGAGAAAAGGCTTAGTTTGGAAAATTTGGAAATTATACAAATATTTTATATTTAAAAACACCCTCGTCACAAAGCCCAAAGAATGGCTAGCATTTTAAGTGTTATTTTTACAGGCACATATTGCTATATACAGTTTAATCATATAACCAGTTTGTGTTTTATTAATATATGAATATATTTTCCAATGACTGACAAAATAATAATTTTTATTTTAATTGCTTTATTCATTTGGTTTAAATATGATGATTGCTTAACGGTTTATGTTCAAATTATTACTACTTGTTTAGTTTTATAAAGGCTATTGTACCTATGAAATTTCTTTTCTACTTGTGGTCATTTCTTCAGCATACCTTTAGAGAAGAGAAGGTTGATGGTAGGACTTCACACAAATCTGGTAAGGTCTGATTTAGACTTTGGGATTCTGGTCTGGCATACAAGGAACTTAGAAGTCCTCACTCTGTCCTAATAACAAGCAAAACTGTGGTTACAAGATCAGCAGCAATAATAAATGTAAATTCTTGGATGTCACCCTAGAACAAATCTGCGGAAACTCAGGGCGGAGCCCAGCAATCTGTGTTTTAACAAACCATCTTGGTGATTCCAACACTGGCGAAAGTAAGCAGCTTAAGACAGCTGTGGGTTCTCAAATGAACAGCCAGATTTTTAAAAAGAAATGAATAGAAAATCTAAAATAAATATGATTTTTCGTAATCATGGCTTAGGATTTCCAGATGGAATAGAGGAAATGCAGCAAAAGGAGAGAGATGAGAGTTGGCTCACATAAAGTTATGAAAAGGCATTAGGAGCAGTGTTTGAAGCTCTTTTGTTTTAGCACCTTGATTAGGAAGGAAGGAAGGAAGGAAGAAAGAAGGGGGGAGGAAAGAAAAGAGAGCAAGCCCAGTAGTTTCCTCATTCTTGCAAGTAAAATACCAAGAGCTACCTAGATTCTAGGGCTCAAATTGCCTTATCAAGTATCTTTTGCTTTCTCTTGTTTATACTTGTCTCTTTTTTGTATTGGCTTCAATCTCTAAGTTCTTTCTACTGTGTAAAAATGGGCCTCAGCTCTTCCATGCTTTAAGTTCTTAAAAACGATCACATCTATGTCAGTGCCCCCCAGAGGTCTCCCATCGCTGCTGCACAGGACAGTGTTCAACGTTGAAGTAACCACTGCTCTGGAGGATTGGAATTCAAAAAGGCTGATCTGAGTTATGTGTCCATTCTTGTACTGGATGTGGTTGACCATTTGACTGATTGCCTCACCACAGTGACATGATCTGGGACGTAAGAGAGCCCTGGGGAGATAAGGAGCAAAATGCAGTGCTACAGTGGCTGCTTTATAAGAATTGAGCAGATATATTTGTCCCTTTGGAAATTTTTGAGGTAAACTAGCATATGAGGCAAATAGACTTAGTCCTAATTCATTCTTGGCACAAAAATTAACTGGGTTTGGTCCCAAAAGCTTAAGCAATAATTTGGAAGCAGTCTGACTCAGCAGCTTTATAAACTTCCTAGGTATCAGGGCAGGATTCTGAACTATTGGAAAGAATTCAAGTGAGATAAAGACTAAATAGTGTCCATTCAAATTAGTGACAGAAAACCACTGGTGACCTTGGCAACAAAAGCTACAATGGATTGACAGCAAGGGAGCCAGATGGCCATGCTTTGAGAAGTGTGAATGATAAATGAGGGAACAGAGACAGGGGGAAGAAAACACTTTTAAAATGTTACACAGTAAAGCAAAGTTAATGAAAATAGCAGTTTTCTCAACTTACAGAAAATATGATAACAGTCATTATCACTGTGTTGTAGAATTACAAGTAACTATAATTTTGTTCGTATTTTTCATACATTCTAAATTAGCTACATTGAACATGTATTACTTTATAGTGAGGAAAAAGAATAAACAGACTTTTAAAAATAAGCATTTAGGCTAAACCCCTGAAATGCTATAGGGCAAAAATGCATCAAACTCACAGTCCAATTTCCGGCACACAACCAAATAAGGTGAACATCTGGATCTCCTGAAGCAAGTGGAGAGTTGTGTGCTTGGCCCTGAAGCTGCTCGGTAGATCCAGTAAATTCACAGAAGAGTTCAGGTTTATACCTTGGAGCTGTTATGGCAAACTGTACATCTAATTGACAGCTTTTCTGCTGAAAACATCAATAATCATTCATTGTGGGCTCTAGATCCCGAGCAAGACTCTGAGGGCTCATTTCAGCAAGTTATAGCATTGCAGGTCACCTTTGCAGATTTATATAAGGATCCTTCAGTGGCAAGGACAAAGTGGGAAGGTGTTTAGGGACATGTTCTTACTCCAAAAACCTAGGTTAAAGCTCTGCCTTAAAACACACATACACACACACACACACACACACACACACACACACACACACACACACCTATAAAGCCAAAACTTCCTATCATTTTCTATTTGTTCTCAGCTAAAATGACTGAGTCAGCTGCCTGTGGAGCCAATAATTTTTAGTTTTCCATTGCATAAAAGTGTAAAACAATGACCAAATAAAAATATAGAGAGCAAATTATTGATATAAAGATCCCTCGATGGATCCTTAGGTTATTTTTGTTGTTCTAGTGAAAATAGTTTGAAGTTTTACTCTTATTGCTAGATAACGGCTTGTATTTGAGGAACTTAGCCCCTTTGCTGGAAATAATATCTAGACATGGATAGTCCAGTATGATAACCACTGCCTACATGTGGCTATTTAAATTTAAGTTGAGCTAGGTTTCAGTAGAGAAAATTAAGTTATTCAGCCATTCTTAATATATTCTATGTACTCAATAGCCAGATGTGGTGGTGACTACCATACATTTCCATCATATAGACGTTTCCTTGAATAGAACTAGTATAGATATAACTTCTTGGAAGTTAACATGTGCTAGTTATTCCAGAGCTGGGTAAGAGTGATCACTTTTGTTTTAAATGACGATTGTAACAGAGACTACTAGGTTACCTTATACCGTCAATATTCATTTATCAACTAATGTTAATAATAATCAAGGTTTCATTTCTCATGTTCACTTGAAGTCGATAATACCACGTGACTAAATTTCAGTAACTGCAGATAAGCAGTTGTGCTTTTTAGTGGTCTGCAGGAACCTTCTGAAGAAGAAAGCTGACACGTGGTCTATACTACTTGATTGAGAAAATGAGCTCCAGTTTGGACTACTAAGATGAAGGTCATAGCTGGGAACGATGAGGTGGAAATATGATACCTGAGATCCTTATGGACCAACGCTGCTGTATCAACCCAGGGCAAAGTAACTGAAAAAGCTGTACCATGTTTAACACTGTATTTTAGGTCTTTATAACTCAGGCCCAAACCATAGAAGAAAGAATTTTGTGTGGTTGTATACATAGGTTTCCATGATGGTAGCCACCTCTGAATCATTGGAGAACCTGGCTTTTCTGGCAAGTAGTTGTAAGAGATGGATAGCAGGGAATTGTTCTTTATATTGAGAGAGTTGTGCAGATATAGCCAGTTGCTGATTCACATTTACTCTTGAGTCTTGTTGACCCGGTGAATAATGATTTGGTTGAGAGAAAATGAGTACTTCTAGCTTTATCAACCTGATTTCTTTTAGCTTCATCTAGCCATTTGTGTACTTCTGCCTGATGATATGTAAGAAAAATGTACTACCCTTTAAAAAACATTCAATTTTCCCACATGAAAAGGGACAGAATTAGTGTAGGCATGTCTTTTGTCTTTTTCCCTTTACTCTTTTTACTGATAAAATTTGACAATGGTACCCAAAAGTGGAACAACTTCCTTACAATTATGAAAAAAAAAATGGTTACTAAGAAGAGCAGAGAAAAAAGAAGTTTTGTTTTATGATAGCAGTAGGTCATAAACTATGGAACACAGTGAGAGAGATCAAGTTTTATTTGACTAAACCACTATAGTGCTATCTTGATACATGCAAATAAATAAAATGCTAAACGATACAAAGGCTTTTGTAGGAAAGGTTCTGGGTATGGACAGGGACTTGGGCCTGTAATGCAGGGCCATTTAACTCTTGATTTCTAGAATCATATGTGAAGAGGGCAAGGACTCATGTAGAAGCAGGAATGAACTACACCAACCTTATAACCACATTTCTGGTTTCAACTTACTCAGTGGAAGCTGTATCTCCATTACTGTTCTTCCATGTGGCTATAGTCAGAGTCTCAGCCAAATGTCTCCATTTGGTGACCCATTTCTGGGCTCCAAAGACCTCCATTCATCTCCTTATACGATCCTGATTTAACAGTTTGCTTACTTGTGCCTTTGAGCACCCCCGGAAGATTTCACCAGCCATTGAATAAATCAGAATTTCCTTTGGTTTCAGATGAAATCCCTTTTTTTCATGAAGCTCTGTAATGGCCATATCTGGAACAGGGTTGTAATAATTTATCTGTTGGTTGAAGTTTCATTCCTTCTGCTGAAGAGAAATAGAAACTCGCTATGGCCTCCTGAAATGACATAGAAGGGCTGGGTGTGTGGAAACATCTACGATGTCATTAAGAGAAAAACAGTGTTGATTATTCTAACATATGAAATAGATTCATAAGTATATTATAATTATTTTTAAATTATCTTACAAATTTACTTGACTTTTATAATTTAGAATGTCATATATTCTACCGGTAGTTTACATATTACTTACATTTTCTCTCTCATGTTCATAGATTCAGTTATTAAATATCATTTATCTATTTAATTACCTGTTGACAACTTCTAAAAACATATCCTCCCCCCACAAAAAATTAACTTCTGTCTCACTTTCTATAGGTTACCCAGATTATGCTACAGATTTTTCAACAAGATTTATCAAAAAGTAATCATTCAATACATTTGTGAGAATTTAATTTAGAGGAATAATACTGAGTCACAAAAAGCATTGCCCAAATCCAACATATTTTATTCCAGTTTACTTAAGGTACAGACATTCAGCGTGTATTCAGGACATTGCCATAGCTCTTCTGTTTAAAATATAAATTCTAGGGGCACCTGGGTGGTTCAGTTGTTTGAGCATCTGACTTGGGATTTCAGCTCAGGTCATGATCTAGTGGTTTATGGGATTGAGCTCCATGTGGGGGCTCTCTCTCCCTTGCCCTCTGCCTCTTCCCCGTGTGTGTACTCTCTCTCACAGAACAAATAAATAAACTTAAAACGATATATATCAGTTCTAGGATTCTGTTATAGACTATGATGAAGTAGCTAATCTTTGCTGAGACTAGTTATACAAGGTAAAACAAACAAAACAGTTGCTTATAGGTACCAGAGAACAATGACCGTAACAGGACAAGAGAGACACAAGTCCAGAAATACAGAAAAACGTGATGATTTGAACCCTGCATTCAAAACAGTTTTTCCTCCCAGGGAATTTTCATTTGGGGCACAGAGGCCAAACCAAATTGGGTCCTAGAACTTTTGGCAGAGTTTTTGGACTAGGTAAACAAAGTCTAGAGTACAGAGATACTAAGGAGTTAGAACATGAGACACAAGTTTCTGAAGAACACAGAGCTACAGAGGAGTAAGACTTTTATCCTGGTTGCAGTTTCCCCTTTATAAGATAGTTTAAGCAACACTGCCCTTGGACAGTTGGGAAACCTAAGGTAATACATGCTGCTTAAATCAATTCTAAGCTCATGGGTCTTGGGAAACACAAATGTGGACTCAGAGATTTCTAAGAAGCCTAGAAAACAATCCAGTCATTGAAATACTTTTGAGACCCTTGATATCTTAGGCCATTAGGATGCAATCCAGTAATGCACCATTGTCCTCTGGTTTTCATTATCTCCCTGTAAACATATATCAAATCATTATGAGTAGAAGCACCATCCAGATGTTCCATACTTACCCATTCACAATTTGTGTAGTCAGCCAAAAATTATTAAACATGATATGACACATGACAAATGGACACAAATCTCAGGAAAATAAGAGAGAGGGCAGGATTCCATATATAGCTTATCAAGATATTGATGTTATGAGATCCGGATTTTAAAAGTAAAAAACAAATTATATTTTCAAAAAAAAAGACAAAAGTTTCATCAGAGGTATGGCATCTGTTTTTTAAAGCTAATAGGAATAATAATACCAAAAATATTATAATACAATATAGATTGCAAAATGTGGGTTGAACTGCAAATAGGGCCTAGGAGAAAAGAGAATGAATACATCAGAAAATATGTAATAGAAAATATAAAGATGGCAGCAAACACGGTGGGGGGAAAAGAAGGGAAACACAACAGAGGAGAAGAGATATGTCAAAAAGAGATATTCTTACATTTGGTAACTGGATTCCTAGGAGGGGAGGAGACTAAGGAGCAGACACAGTATTAGAAACAATAAAAACAAAACAAAACAAAAAAACTAAGCAAAATGAAAAAAAGCAACCTCTGAAATAGACCACTTTACATTTTCCTTACTCTCTACCAACTCAGAGAGTGTAAATATCAAGAACACCACATCTAAGAAGCATTTTTTTACTGAAGGTTTTTCCACAACAAATTACCACAAATCTAGTGGCCTAAAATAATAGAAACCTTTTGTCTCACAGGTCAGAGGGCAAAAGTCTGAAATCACTGTGCCAGCAGGGTTGTGCTTTCTCTGGAGGCTGTAGGAAGAATCCATTTCTTACATCTTCCAGTTCTTGTTGGCTGCCTGGCATTTCTTGGCTTTCCTTAGCCTGTGGCTGCGTCAGTGCAGTCACTACCTCCATAGGCACATCATCTTCTGTTCTGTGACTCTGTGTCACAACATCCTCTGTCTCTCATATGATTGCATTAGGGTCCACCTGGGTAATCAAGGATTAACTCTTTTTCTCAAGATTCTTGACATAATCTCCTCACTTTCCAGAGAGTATATTATTTATAGGTTCTGGAGATTCAAAAGGGAGTTATATTTGATGGTCGGAGAATACCACGCACATAGTAATACTACTATTGAAAGACTTAGGGAAAGAGAAAAATCAGTATCAGCCAGAGGAAGTAAGACATGTTACCATAAAAGGAACAGCAGTAGGGACACCTGGGTGGCTCAATTGGTTAAGCATCTAACTTTGGTTCAGGTCATGATCTCAACATTTGTGAGTTCAAGCCCCGTGTCTGGCTCTGTGCTGACAGCTCAGAGCCTGGAACATGCTTCAGATTCTCTCTCTCTCTCAAAAACAAATAAATATTAAAAAAAAATTAAGAAAGAAATAAAAAGGAGCAGTAGTAAGAGCTATATCCTACTTTTTAACATACATGATCTAAGTAATAAGACAATAAAATGAAGTTTTTAGCATACTTAAAAAACAAACACCAAACCAGAATTCTGTAACAAATAAAAATATCCTTTACAAGTAACAGTAAAGAGTCATGGCTAGACAGTGAAAATTAAGATAGCCATCAGGAAAGCAATCTTAAAGGAAATATTTTAAAAAAGTTATTTAGCAAAAGTAAAAGTGTATTACATAAAATGGCTGAACAGGAAGTAGTGCAAGGCACAAGAAAGATAAAATATTTGGATGCATTTAAATATAATTAACTGTTCAATAATGATTCCGTGTTGGATCAAAAAATATATTGTATTAAAATATATGACAAAGATAGCATTATTGGTGAGATGGGAGTAAATAGTATTATGGTTCCTGAGTTCCTTGGTTGGAAGAGCCAGGCTTTGTCTGAGATTGGAAAATAACTAATTTAAGATTCAAGTCAAGGATTTATCATATAATCCCTTCAATCATGATTAAAATTAATGTATAACTAACATGTTAATGGATAATATGTGACAATAAAGAAGATTTCTTTTTTTAAAGAAAAAAATTTAATTCTCAATAGTCAAAAAAGAAAGAAAATGAACAAATCTTAGAAAGGTTAGAAGGGAATAAATACTTATGTGGAAGATCTAAACTCATGACTATATTAAATGAAAATAATGACTGCTCTATGGTATATTTCATTATTGTTTATTATTATTTACTCCTGATTTCAGCTCAGGTCATGATCTCATGGTTTGTGAGTTCGATCCCCTAGCCCCGCATCAGGCTCTTTGCTGACAGATCAAAGCCTGGAGCCTGATTTGGAGTCAGTGTCTCCCTTTCTCTCTGTCCCTCCCCTATATGCACGCGCACGTGCGTGCTCTCTTTCTCACTGTCTCTCACACAAAAACAAACATTAAAAAAACACAACAAAGGAAAAAAATAGGATAATGAAAAGCATTTCAGGATGGAAGGCATCAAACTTTTGGGAAACACCATATTCTCACAGTATTAGCCAGACCTCTAGCATCATATTCAAGAGCAATCAGTGCTGGAATGTCTGATAGGTTGCGTTCTTTGAGGTATGCCAAAAATTAAGTAATATTTAGAAGATTTACAAACACATTAATGATGAATACCACCATTTAAAATGTTCCTACTTATGTAGAATAATGCTTATGAAGCATGGTTTAAGATGTCTGCTTAGTAATTCTTGTTTCAGGCCTATATATTTCTCTGGCACTTATCTAATCTGTCACTGCGGAACACTGTGACATTTAGTCTGCTCTCTTGATACATGGCCTATTTGATCTGGATTCTCAAGTGCCCTGCCCAAATAGAATTTAGATGGTGTTTTTAATCACCATCCAGTACTGACATTTTATTATGCGATTTCAGTGAACTCTTCCTCCTCCTTTTCGATGAGTGATATATGAGGTTTTCTTATAGCAGAGAATGAAAGACTCTTTATAAATTTCATCTTCAATAGAAGAGTCTCCTGTGAATACATATTTCATAGGCTGTAGCAGGCAGTCTACTTTCCTTGGAGCTCTCTGCCACTTTCGTATTTGGAAGTTACTTTCGTGATCTACCATTTCATGATGTCATCATCCAAAAATTGGATATATACGTATGGACTGTCAAACACGTCATCTCTCTTCCTTATGCCTGCAGTTTAATGCTATGTGTAGTTTTTTCAGAAAGTCTTACCTCAAAGTAAAAATCAAAGAAAGAAGGACAGAAAGCTGGCATCATATTTAAAATAAACAAAACATTCCCACTACTTTGGAGTCTTATGATTATTGACGTGGAAAAGTATATACTTTCTACACTGAATTGATGTGGTTTGAAAAATCACCAATTTCTAACCCAGTCACATAACTTTCCTCTTATTATATTAACATCTGTATTCATCAACTATATATTTTTAATTTTTTCCCAGTTTTTTCATTAAGATATACCTTCTTGGATTAATTTTCTTTTTCCAAAGTGGAAATATAATTTTAGATTAAGCCATGGTTCTCCATCTGTCTTTGAGTTAATATATAGGCTATTATCTACATTTATATAAATTAAAGTATCTTGAGAAATACCAAGGGATATTCAAAAGAGTTTATGAAGGTGGTCAACTGTTGCATTAAATTCTAATGTAAATTCTCTATATATCACTGAAGATATAAATAAAAAATGATAAAAATCAAATATATATGGGAGTAGTAAAAACATTGTAGTATGAACACGAGTTAATATTTCACCTCCATCCAATAAGTACTTCTTGTGTTCCTACTGACTTTAAGGCTACATGATAAGAACTGAGTTTGAGGTAGGGAAAAGCCTGTATCAAAAACATTAAACCCAGTGCTTGCTCTCCATTTCAGTGGCAAAAAGATTCAGTCTCCAGAACATTTGTCAAAGAAAGCAGATTTTTAAAATTAAACACAACATGTTTGAATTTATAATCTTTTGTAAAGTACTGTACATAGTCACGTCTTTCTGCCATTTTTAATTGGTTTAGTTGTTTGCATCTTCAGTATTTGTAGCAGTTGACTTATATTTTATAAATAGAAACCTCTTGTCAATATCTGTATTGCAAATATTTCCTTCATTGTTGTGAATTGCCTTTACATTCTTCTAATGATGTATTTTAATGAACATTCTTGATGTTAATGAAGTACAGTTTACCAATATTCTCCTTTAAAGTTATTCCTTTCCTTAATAAAATTTGCCTATTCCAAGTTCATGAAGATATTTTAAGTATATGATCCATCTGGAATTGATTATTACTGTTTTTAAAGAACATAAAGTCATAATTTTTTATAATAAAGATGTTTAATTTATCAATTGCTATTTATGAAAGAAAAATAATGTCCTCCATTTTTTTCCAGAAGAATTTCTTCCTAATTTTGATGACCAGATTTGTATTTATTTATGGACTATCTTTTTAAGTCCAATGGTTGATTTCATCTGTTGATTTAATTATTGACACTGAATGATAATTGTAATCATATGATAGTATAAATCCCCAAGTTGGTTTTCCTTCAGGAGTGTTTTGGCTATGGACATAAGTAGTTCCATATTTAATTTAAATCAATTTGTTATCCTTCATACATCTTTAAAATCATTCTGTTTAATCCTACCAAAATGCCTGCTGGAATATTTGGGGGATTTAATTTAACTCATAGGTCATTTCATGGGAACAAACATTTCTAGGCAAACACAACTCTTCACATCTAATCTTAGACCATTATAAAAAGTATCACATTCCAGAGGAAACACTGAATGGTTGTATAAAAGATGGGTCACTTTCTTTGGGACTATGCCAAAAATTAAATAAAAATAAGCACTGAAAACAAATTCATGATAACATCATTAAAAATGTTCCCACTTATTTAAAATAATGGACCTTTGATTTTTTTATAATATTAAAGCTTTTAATTCACGATCATAGTATAGTCATCCATTTTATTTTTATTTTATTTTTTTAATGTTCTTCTTTATTTTGAGAGAGAGGGACAGAGAGTAAGCAGGGGAGGGGCAGAGAGAGAGGGAGACACAGAATCTGAATCAGACTCCTGGCTCTGCGCTAGCTGTCAGCACAGAGCCCGACACCCACAGACTGTGGGGCTCGAACCCACAAACCGTAAGATCGTGGCCTGAGCCTAAGTCAGATGCTTAATTCACTGAGCCACCCAGGCACCCCAATAGTCCTCCACTTTAAAACGGGTTCTATTTTTCTTTTTCTGAGGGATAGTTAACATTTACTAAAGTGCGTAAAATTAACATCTAAAATGTACATTTCTGTACCCAGTATCCCTCACTGTATCAAGAAATAGAACATCATTCTAGCATCTTTTAGTTTATCTCATGTACCTTATAGTCTCCAGCTTCTGCCTTAGTAAGCTACTCTTCTGGTTTCTAGAAATATTAGTTAATTATATGACTTTGTGAAAATAATTGAATGAAATAATATAGAATATACTATTTTGTTTTTGGCTTCAGCATACCATTTTTAAAATTTATGTTTTGTGTGAACTAATATACTAACATCAGTTAATATAATACACTATCAATGAATATGCTAATTAACTAGAATACTGATATTAATATAATATTAATTGCATGGATATATCAAAATTTATCACTCACATTTGTGTGTGAGTGGGCATTTTGGTTATTTTCCATTTTGAATGATCAGAGTTGAAGTGTGTGTAAAATTATAAGACTGGTTCATTTGATGCATCGATTATTTTAATTTTTTTAAAGCAATGTAATCTTCTGTAAGATCTCTTTTCACCTCTTTTCCTCCTGGTGATGCTAATAGTATTTTCTCAGCTTATTTTATTGTCTTACTGTTAACTCAGGTAAGTTTGAGTGAGTATGTAATATTCTTGATTGCTTCCCTTTTCTTTTGTTGTCTCCAAATGCAATGCTATGTTTTAGGGTGAAGAAAAATTTATATAACTTATATGCAGAGACAAAGGAGGGTAATTATAATAATTAATGAATGTGTGTCTATGAATTGTTTCATAGGTCCATCTTCCTATTCTATATTTTAGTTCCTGAGCTGGGGGAGGAAGCAATTATGAGAATATTATACATGAAAAACTTTCAACCACATGTCTGTCTGTGTTCAGTATAATTACATGTTCTTCACATCTCTGCCTACAGTGATAGTATGGATGATTACCACTTCAGAATAGGGCATGAGCTCAGCATTTTCTTGATTCTCTCTGCAATGGATATAAAGCAATCTACTGATGGATATTTGTTGTTTCATGAATTTTGCTTCCCCAAATTGAATTGGTGTAATCATTAATGTGCAAGCCATTTTGTGGACATACACTCTCATTACTCTTGGGTAAACACCTCGAAGTAGAATAATTTGATAATGGGGGAAATGTGTATTTAACCTTATGAGAAACCACCAAACCTGTGTTTTGAATTGACCATTCCCTTTTATAATCTCCCCAGGATTGTCCTTTATTGTCACCAATACTCGCTATGATCAGCCTTTTAAATTTTAGTCTTTATATATTTTTTAATTTTTTATGTTTATTTTTGAAAGAGAGAGAGACAGAGAGAGAGGCAGAGACAGAGACAGAGAGAAAGCAGGAGAGGGGCAGAGAGAGAGGGAGACAGAATCTGAAGCAGGCTCCAGGCTCTGAGCTATCAGTATAGAGCCCAACGTGGGGCTTGAACTCATAGGCCGTGAGATCATGACCTGAGCTGTAGTCGAATGCTTAACTGACTGAGCCTATCAGGATCCCCTTTAATTTTAGACTTTCTGAAAATGTATGGTGATAACTAATTGTCTATTACATTTGCATTTCCTCAGCTACTAATGTAGTGTAGAGTCTTGGCAAGTGCATATTTGCTCTCTTTATCATCTTTGCTGAAGTGTAAGTTCAAACATTATGCTCACATTTAATTTTATGTATTCTAATTGAGATTTGATACTTGCTTTTATATTCTGTGCACTTTATTAGATATGCAGATATGTCTTATATAGGGATTTGTTTTCCTACATTTCCCCTTATGTACCAGTTTAATGGAATTCCTTAATTCTGTTTAAAATACATTCTAATTTGTCTTTTTGATTTCTTCTTTGACCAGTGAGTTACTTATAGACCTGTTATTTGAGTCTTCAATATTGGGTCATTTTCTATACATTTTCCTATTATTGATTTCTAATTTAATTGTTTAATGGTCAGAGAATGTATATTGCAATACTTGAATCATTTTATATTTAATGATACTTATTTTAAGACTCCAAATATATTCTATCTTGGTAATTGTTCTCAATGTACTTGAAAATAAACTGAATTTTGTTTTGAATAAACTGTTCTAGACAATCTAATTAGGCCAAGCTGGTTAATGGTGTTGATAAAGTCTTCTATATCCTTACTGATTTTTCTGTCGCCTTTTTCTATTAATTATTGGGGAGAGGAGTGTTGAGATCTTGTGGATTTATGTATTTCTTCGAGAAGCTATATCATTTTCCTTTACTTCTTATAATTTGAAATTCTATAGTTCATTAATAAATATCTAGGATTATTGAGTTCTCTTGAGAATTTGACCACTGGGACATTATGAAATGAGTCTTTTTATTTTTGTTAATAATTTCTTAGCTGAAATATACTTTTCATGCTACGAATATAGTCATTGGAACTTTGACTTGATTAATCAACATGGTCACATTTTCTCTTCCTTTTGTTTCTAACCTAGTGAAGTCTCTATACTTAAAATTGGTATTGTTTACTCAACATGCACTCTAATCTTGAATTTTTATCCAATCAGACAATCCCTGCCTTTAAATGGGTATGTTAAGAATATTTACATATAAGGGGGTTATTAATATCATTTGGTTTAAATCTATAGTCTTAATAATTGCTTACTGTTTATCTCATCCATTCCTTGTGCCCCCTTTTCTCTTCATCTTCTTTTCTTTGAGTTAATTTTTAAAAATCTGAGTCCACCTTTTCTGATGTTTTAAACCTATTAGTAATAAACCTTTGTATTATGTTGGTGGATTAAAGACTAATAATCAATCCATACACATACATTCCTTTTCGGGCCCTTCACTGTATTTTGTTTTTCTCTATTTTTTATGGACATTTATCTATATATCTATATCTAAATCATTTATCTATCTTAGATGATGATAAACACTCTTCCTATACTAAGAAAAATTATTTGCATTGTAACATGAAGATTTTTTTGCTGTGCATAAAATTTTATTTTTTTTCAACTTTATAAACTTGTTTATTATGTGAATATATTTTGGATCTATTTATATGCTATAATTTATTATTATTCACTAAGAACTTGTTTATTCATTTTTTATTGATGTAAAGTATACATTACATTAATAGATAATATTCATTTCTTTTATAGTTGAGAGTTATGTTTTTCCAAAGTTGCCATAATTAGCAAAAGATAATTCTACAGTGTGTATTCTAACACTTATCTCCTTATGAATACATGGTATACTCTTTCTAGGCTAAGTGGGCCAAAGGAAATTTCTACTCTTTTGATATGCTATAATTTGGATTTCCAAATTTATATACAATAATTTTTATCCAATTTAAACTTCATCTAATAGTTTCCTGAAGTTCCTATATTTACACATCTCTTGAATACTTGGTATTGTCAGACTTAAGTGCATTTCTCTGCCTAATTTACAATAATATCACATAGTGTGTGTTAACTTGCAGTTCTTTGATTAGTAGTTCATTTAATCATTTTTTTCAAACTGATTAGTGAAAATTCAGGGTATCTCTACTGTAAAATTTTAAATTTATATTTGATCATAGTTTTCATTTCTTTCACTTTGGTTTTTGATTTATAGTTTTTATATACATTATAAATACTAATTTTTTCATAGGTACCTGAACTTAAATATTGTCAGTTTTATGGGATAGCTCTGTCTTTGATTTTGTTGTTTGACATAGACCTATTATTCATTTTTAGAATATAGTTAAATATCCAATCATTTCAAATATAGACTGTACATTTTGTGTTCAAATAAGCTACTATAAACTGGGGTCATCATGATATTCATGTGTTTTCTTCCATCCTTAAGAAAATCTTTATATATATATATTTTTTAACCCAATCAATGTGTGTTAATACAGAGCTTTTTAAAGGCATATTTCTGCTGGTAATACCAGGATTTTCAATAATATGAAAGGGGGCTTTACATTAATTCCTAAAGTTGGAGGAAAACTTGGGAATTTCTACAAAAGTCATTTAGTTTCACCTTTTCATAGGTTATGTTTCCTTCTAACTGAGTCCTAGATAGAAATGGTTTCTATGTCACCTTGTTAACACACTTGTCTTACTTAGTCATTTCATTAAGGGATCCTACTCTCCATCTGCAGCCAGAATGATCCTGCATAAACAAATATTTAATTCCTAGATACCAGAGGCAGTATTTGAAGCAACATACACAGTGTCTGTGATTTTCACTTATAAGTTTCTCCATGGACTTTATGGTCATTCTTTGAATCTAAACCACAAGAATTCCAGGTTCATTTATTTTGAACTCAACAGTGTGTTTAAAAGTATATTATTTAATGTTTTTGTGAATTTGTATGTATAGGTTTGCATTTTCTCTCATCAATATATTGATGGATATAATTCTTCCTTTAATCCTGGATTGTTTTAAGTTTTCTAATATACATTATTTAACTTTTATTTTTTATTATCAATTTCAAATTATATTGCACTCCCATTAAAATTTTTCTTCTCTGTGGCATTTATCTTTATGGATTTCTTAATGATTCTTTTGTGATCACTTTTGTGATAAATGTTTATGCATATTACATGTGACCTTAAAAGGGAACATTAGCTTTAAGTTATTATTTGAGTTATTCACGTGTTTATACATTTATTAAAACATATATGCTTTGGATGTCTATTTCTGTAAAAACTTGTGTGAAAATGTTATAATCTGATGATGATTCCCCAATTTTGTGACATTCATAATTTCATTTGTGAATGTGTATATATATATATTTTCTTCACGTATTCAGAGTCAGGATTGCAATATTTATACAATGATATAATTGCTGTAATTTCTTAATGCATTGTTTCTTTTAATTCATTAACTTCATATGAACATCATTAATAATTAATTGACAATTATTTTGTTATTACACTCCAATTAATTAAAAAGTGAACATTTAATCATTAAAATGATTATGGTATCCATCTTATTAATTAATCACTAAATTCCTCTAATCTCTGCTAATGGACTTCATATTAAAACATAGTGATCTAATATTTAGTGTTTCTATGTGGGATTTGTATTTTGCATGGTATCATTTTGCATTGCCCTTATGTTCAGCCTCTCTGTGGCATCCTGTGTCAGATGGGGATTCCAGCTATTGGTACACTTTAAAAAGATGCACAACTGAACCCAAGGCTGGGTGACGACTAGTACATCTGCTTACCCTAATATGTTAATACAAATTATTTATGGAGTTATGTTTTCTATCCAGTTTTTAACATCCCAATTTCTCTGTGGTAGTTACTCTTGACTGACTAAACCAGAACCCATACCTAACCCTCTTTTTCCCTTCAAAGTAACCAATTACTGTCTTTTACTACTTTTTTCAACTGGTGGATGCACGTAGGCCCAGGCATCTGAGAAGGAGAAGCAAATGTAGCCAGTGGCACAATTCCCCTTTGCTCGTAACCCTGTTAAGGGCAAAGAGCCGGAAGCTGTGCCAGCCCTCACAGAGCCGCACACTGTGGGTGCTGATACACAGCTGCCCGCTGAGGGAGACGTGGGGGTTGGGGTGGGGCTGGGGGTGCTGGTGAGGGCAGCTCAGCTCTTCATTCACTGAATAGCTTAACCAGTGTGAACACATTCTGTCCGCCATCCTGCATTTTTATTTTCTTTCAACACCGTGTTTTAATCACCCTACACTCTTTAGTAAATTTAAGCTTAATTAAAACTTGAATTATACTTTTAAATTTAAGCCTAATAAAACTGAAATTACACTTTTCTCTGGGATCTGTTCCCTCACAGTGTTTTCTCTCTTACTGACTCCTTACCAGCATCAACTTGTCCTGTAGGCCAGAAACCAGGGAACACTTGCGGTTACCCACTCTCACTGTTGGCCCATACGTATTTGCTACTGACCTTTTCATTGTATGTTCTACTCTTGAATTCACCTCTGCATTCTGCCCTTTGATACTGGAAGAGTTTTCTAGTTTACCCTCCACCCTTCAGGCCCCTTTATATACATCTGGTATTGCTACCAGGGAACTTGCTAATATTCTACACTAATTATGCCAGTCCTGTTATTAAAATCATTATGCGGGCCCCAAGACTTCAATATGATTTTCACACTCCTTGTCTTAAACATGCAATTTTTCGACAGGCCATCTCTGTTGAACTCCCCCTTTGTAAGCCCACCTTCACTCCACGTGCTGACCCCTCTTTAGTCATGTTGGAGAATTAATTATCTTCTCTGAATATTGAATAATTGAACACTGTTGCATCTAAATATAGAGTATTATTTCAAAAATGTACTGTCTTTTCTTGTACTCTGAAAAGAAAACTAACTCAATCTTTCCCAAAACTCAGCATCATTGTGAATTTCTAAACAAGCCTTGCTAGAAACTCTCTTTCTAGTTCTTAGATGCTCCTGTGCACATCTTAAACTAATTGAAATTGTGATCATTGGCTGATATTTCTGTCATTTATTATAACTGGACAACATTTATCACAGTTTGGTCTTAACATATTCTTTTAAATCATCTCTTGGCTGCAACTTAGAAGAAACCACTAACTTCTCTGAATCTTTGATAACCTGTTCAAATGTTCTCAAGCCACTTTTTGAGAATCTTGTTGAAATGTTTTCATACTTCCTAAATAAGTTGCCTAACCAGATTATTACTTTACAAGTACAAGTGGTTCTTTCTCTCCATTCAGTTTACAGCAAGCAAGGAAAATACTCATATAGCAAATATTAGATGAATTCATGATACATAAGCTGTGAGTCCACCTCTGGGGTACTTCCTTGGTCATAGCTAGTTTCCAGAGTGCCAAGGTCACTATGAATGACTCTCTTGGCTTTCTAATATCTGGGAGTTAAATGGCATTTTGAAAGAAAATGAATGTTTATATAAATATAACCCAAATTGTGGGCCATTTGAACTATTTTTCCCCCTTAAGATGGTACTAAACTTATATTTGCATTTTAACCCATTCATAGCTTCTAGACGTGACTAAGAGCAAATTGTGTATTTCATGTGTAATATTCATTCATGTGTAATAAGATAAGGGTTTGATTGAGCTCAATGCAAGTATGTATGCTCCTTGTTGCCTTTCCACCTTGCAGAGAGAAAATGCTAGCACCTTCGAAATGCAGACATTTTATTAATTGAGAAATAGAACGTACTTTTTAAGTTATTCCCCTATTGTTTCCATATTGATTAATACATGTACAGTGCCTGGCATGTAGTAGATGTATCAACCAGCATCCTGGAAGGAAAGGGAGGTAACCCAAAGTAGCACATTTTGTGAAGAGTTTAATAAAGGGAAACCAAAAGGGACAGTGTAGGACCTCGGGTGCCGTAATTACCCAGAGCCCTTAAAGTGCAGTGAGGCAGCAAGGTCATGGGAAACCAGGGCAAGTTAGCGATAGGAGAGAACTGACTTCTGAGTAGCTGAGGTTTCGTGTAGGGTCACAGCAGGCCTACAGCCACTGCTGGAGCAGAGAGCGAAGATAATGAACGCTACCGACTTAACTTTCTCATGTCTGTTAGATCTACTGTTCCCAGCGTTCTGGCCGTCAGATGCAAGGGGTCCCACAGAGTCTATACAGGTTAGCTTCCTGGAGCAGACAACAGATAACAAAACGGAGAGTGAAGTGAGAGTCACAAAGGGAAGAGCTCCAGAACAGTCTACTCCATTATCCCCTCAGCATCCCTCCTTACATTTTATTACGGTAAAAATGTAATTTTTATAACACAGGAGAACTTGAAGTTCCAGAAGCTACCACGTCAGCATTTGCTGATGTCAACTCAGTTCAACTTCCCCCTGAAACTGAATGTATGAGACATCATTAGTGTTCTCCATATAAGGCAGTGGGGTTAAGGTGGTGCGCTCATTAATATAGTACAGTCTTCGCCTGAGTGGATGAGAAGAACTGAATTTGTAATTATGTCTCTACATTACTAGTACTTCCTACTACTTCACTTTCCCTCAAGTTGCTGCTTCATTGAATGGCTATTTTAACAACAGAGTGAACTTAACCTTCATCTTTTGGAATTATTTTTTATTTGAATTTACCTCAGTTTTCTATTAACCAGGATTATAAAGTGAGAAAGTAGTAATAGGGATCCCGAATAAATAACTTACTCAGTTCCGGACACTGTCCTGCTGCCTTCCATAGTGTAGCAGACACCAGTTTTCTTAAGGTGACTGAGGTGAATCTCCCTAGCGAACACATACCCTTCTTCTCTTTTTGTTCAGTGAGCAACATGAGAATCTCAATCTGGACAGATGACAGTCATATGTATTTGTAATTCATTGAAATTCTGACTATATTTCTCAGAGAAAACATGCCTTTACTGCACTCAGAGATGTCCAAGGATAGCGAATTCAAAAACTGTGAGGTTGAAAATAAATTCTCCAAATAATTTTTAGGGAAAATCGTATAATTTGTCTCCCCAGTCCCTTGTTTCCCAGTCCTATGCATTCTGCTTATTGAAGAGATGACATATCAGATGCTGGTTTATGGCAGTTGCCATATCCTATAGACGGACATCTCAATTTTTCATGTGCTCTAACTTCTGATTTCCCCACCCTTCTAATAGCTAGGTTGTGTGTGTGTGTGTGTTTTGTTTTGTTTTGTTTAGCTTTGTTTTGGTGATGGAACACATGAGAACCAGTTAGTTCTGTGAGCGTGAATTCATGGCCACATTCATTTCTTGTAAAATGTGTCCAGCGGGTCAGAGGAAATGTGTGTGAATCTACAGAAATAGATAAGGCAATTGCTATGGAATCAAGTTCCCTCCCATGCTCCCTCAAAGACGATTTGTGCAATCAAATTTCCACCAAGTGATTAGCTGGGTTGTTTTTTATTTTTCTGGGTAAATGGGAATGCATCAGGGATTCAGCATTGGCTCCGGCCATGAGCATGTTACACACACAGTCATGGTACTATCCATATTAGCCTTGATAAGAAGTTCCTCTTGCTGAGCTCCCACCGATCCACTCTCCTTGCTTCAGTTACACATTTACAGGAGGCCACTGAGTAAAGCAGAGAGCCTGGGCAAAGAAGCTGATATTTATACTGCTGGTCATCTTATATATATGATAATCACATGCTTCTTTGCGTTAGGATGCTTTGGTAAACATTTATGGGCAACATAAATATCTTCACACTTCATGGTCATGCAGCCATACATCGTCATTCCCCTAGACTTTATGCACACATTCTAATATTTAGGGTTTCATTTGTTTGCCACTGGTCACCTAGTCAGAACACTAAATACTGTTCATAGATCTATCCATAAAGAATAATTTCCCTTCTCCACCATCTTTTGGAGTTCCTCCTGAGCAGGGGCACAGAGAGGAAGTCTTTCACTTTTGACTGATAGCAGTAGAATGTGTGAATATATTCACAAACCAGGTTTTCACTGTTTTCTGTTCCATTAATTTGAGCAGAGGCCACAGGTGTGAGCTTGGTGGAAAAAAAAAAAAAAAAAAAGCAAAGCAAAAGGAAAGCAAAAGCCAAAGGAGATCTAGTTCAGGAATCTGTGACCTCTGCACAGTTAGCTTTTTTGCCCCCCTGAATTGTAGGAACTACTCAGGCTCATGATTTTGTCTCATTTTATTAGTTTCCCATTTCCACACTAACAAGTTAATCACAAACTTAGTGGCTTAAACAATAGAAATTAATTTACTTACAGTTCTAGATGTCAGGATTCCAACAACCAAAGGATGAAGAGAGTTGTATTTTTTTGAAGGCGGTAGAGTCTGTTCCCTTGGCTCTTCTAGCTTTGGGAGGACTCCTGAGCTTCTTGGCTCACAGAAACCCCCTTTGTCTTCACAATCAGCAGTGACTTCTAATTCTGTCATCTCATTTTTCTGGCACTGAAACCCTTGCCTTCCTCTTATTACGAATCTTTTGATTACATTGGTAATCACAATCTGCAGGACAATCCTACACAATCCAGGATAGTTTTTCAACCTCAAGATCCCTAATTCAATCATATCTACAAAGTCCTTTTGCCTTGTAAGGTAACATTCACAGGCAGACTTCAGTATGAGCCACACACAGCATTTCAAATAGAGACTAATAGATCAGCAGAAAAGGTCATGGCTTTTCCCCCAAATCCAATGATTTAGGCCTCCCAATCCTTCCCTGAGATTTATCGAGGTTTCATTAAAATTATCTCTCTAACACAGACACTTTCCACAACAGTATGTTTTTGGGTCATAAGGCCCAAGTGTCATGTAGTTAGCAAAGCAACCTGGATTAGTTACAGAGCCCTTCTTGCTCTCGGGTAGCTCAAAATTAGCTGCCTTTCAAATTACCCAAGAAGTAGGTTGGAATGGGATGGCTAAATGTGATACATATTGCCTTCATAATCATAAACAAGGTTCTATTGTGCTTATTTATTGTGTGTACTATCCTTATTTTTTGATGGTGGTTGTTGAAAGATGCCACAATTTGTCTTTCTTTCTGCAGCATTAGGAAACATGCCCCCCAGACCACTTGACTCCAAGACATTTCAATCTTACAGATCCCTGAATATTAAGGGGTCTGTTTGTTACCCTTTGGCATCCTGTGTTTTACTAAGGATTTAGGATGTTGGCTACTTCCTGTATATCTGTTTTGGAATGCTCAAACAGCCAAAAATATCATGGAGCAGTGTTGTATTCTGTACAATATGAAGACAACACATGTCCTTAGTCTGGAATATTTTATGACAGGGAGATGGGAGTTGACATAGCTCTGAAGAAGACAGGAAGGGTATACTGTTGTATTTATCATGTGACAGCAGACTGCTTATGTTTTCCTTTGCTGGTGGAGATAGGGGGAAAATGCATTTCGATTTCAATAGCTGTATACCAGGTGTCAGGGTCTGTGTTAATTTTCTCCAGGGGAGATACCATATCTGGAAATGCAGCTGTGCTTGGAATCACTACCTAATTATGTGGGTGATAATCGACTGTCATTCTCCTTGACACATCTGGCTTTACACTGTCCAAATAGGCATATTAAATGGCATTGTGATAAGAATTAGCACTCTTGCATATTTCACGTTATTGATGATGGCACTAATCTTTATAATTCCTCTAGGGTTGTGATATTTTTGTTTTGTTTTGTTTTCTAGTAAGTCAGGGTTGGGCAGGTGTGATTTCACTGGCTCCTACTTGGCCCTTCCTACAATGAGTCCTCTCTCTATGGATTGAAAAACCAATCTTGGAATTTGACAGTTGTTTCTTATGTTTGTACTATCTAGATAGATTTCGGGTCAAGAGGAACAGCTATAAAATGGATCTAAGATTGTACTGTAGGTATTTGGGTCTAGACTCCATCTATCGCCTGATTCTATAAGTTCCCACTTCATTAGTTTCCAGAAACAGCTCTAAGTCAAGAGATAATAATCCCTGAAAGATTTTGTATTTATTTTCCTCTTGAGAAGGTTTGAAGAAAGATTCAAGTATATACACCATAGAGCAAGGTTTTTCCTCAATCCAATCTGGCTTCCGCTCAATCTAGATGCTGTAAGTCTTTAAACTCACTTCATTTTTTTAAATAAGTAGAGAGGCCATGAATCTGTACTACATTATTCAGGCAAGCTTTCTCCCTCTCAGTTCTAAAACATTTTCTTATTATATATGTCAATTTATACTATATTATTTTGGTAATCTCACTCATTTCTAAAATCCCAGCAAATAAGTTACCCAGCACTCTATACCCTTGAAGGTCAAATAAATCAGTAAGTGATTCATACCATGTGGCTTATGCTGTAATTTTTTCCATTGTGTCTCCAAGAGCTAAAGGCTACCACTTGGCCTCTACTCACAAACAATTTCATCATTCCCATTGAGATCAAGCAACCCAGTTCCATTTTTCCATCTTCTACTGTTGTCTCCATCTTACAGAATTCAGTATCCATAGGGACTTTCAAGAATTCTAATGGCGTCCATTTGTAGCAATGTGGATGGAACTCGAGGGTATTATGCTAAGTGAAATAAGTCAGGCAGAGAAAGACAGATACCATGTGTTTTCACTCATATGTGGAACAGGAGAAACTTAACAGAGGACCATAGGGGAGGGAAAGGGAAAAAATAGCTAAGGAGAAGGAGGGAAGCAAACCATAAGAGACTCTTAAATACTGAGAACAAAACTAAGGGTGATGGGGTTTGAGGGACGGGGGAAATGGGGGATGGGCATGGAGGAAGGCACTTGTTGGGATGAACACTGGGTGTTATATGGAAACCAACTTGACAATAAACTATCTTAAAAAAGATGAAAAAAAAGAATTATAATTGCCTCTCATCAGAGCATTTCTCCATGCTTTGATAAAGAGTAGATTTATTTCAGATTATCTTTCCCACATCATATGAATAAAGGGTAGATGAGCAGATTACATATTCCAAACTTCTCTTCCCTAAAACTTTGGGTCAGTTGCATTAGAGAATAGAGTGGTACATTGGACTATAAGTCTCATTAGCTATAGGTGATTACTTAAAATTTTTTTGAAGTTTATTAATTTTTAAGGAAGAGAGAGACAGAGACAGAGTGTGAACAGGGGAGGGAGGGGAGAGAGAGAGAGAGAGAGAGAGAGAGAGAGAATCTGAAGCAGGCTCTAGGCCCTGAGCTGTAAGCACAGATCTTGACAAAGGCTTGAACTCACGAACTGCGAGATCATGACTTGTGCTGAAGAGGGACATTTAACTGACTGAGCCATCAAGGCACCCCAATAGGTGTCTATTGAAACCATGATTTATTTAGCAGATTTTTAAAAATTTACATCCAAGTTCATTAACATATAGTGTTAAAATGACTTTAGGAATAGAATTTAGTGATTGATTACTTATGTATAACACCCAGTGCTCATCCCAACAAGTCTCATCCTTAATGCCCCTCACCCATTTAGCCCATCACCTTGCCCAAAATCCCTACAGCAACCCTCAGTTTGTTCTCTGTATTTAAGAGTCTCTCATAGTTTGTCTCCCTCGGTTTTTATATTATTTTTGCTTCCCTTCCTTTGTATTCATATGTTTTGTATCTTAAATTCCACCTATAAAGTCATATGATATTTATCTTTCTCTGACTTATTTTGCTCAGCATAATCACTCTAGTTCCATCCACATTATTACAAATGGCAAGATTTCTTTTTCATGGTTGTGTAATATGCATACACACACACACAAACACACACACACACACACACACACACACACACACAACACACACCAGGGCTCTTTCCATACTTTGGCTAGTGTCGATAGCACTGCTATAAACACTGGGGTGCATGGCCCCCTTCCAATCAGCACTCCTGTATCCTTTGGATAAATACTTAGTAATGTAATTGCTGGATCATAACATAGGGTAGTTCTATTTTTAATTTTTTGAGGACCCTCTACACTGTTCTCCAGAGATGCTGCACCAGTTTGCATTCCTACCAACCCTTATTTAGCAGGTTCTTAATGTACCTTTTCAGACACTTGAGCCATTGCATTATAGTGTGACTTCTAGGTGAAAAATGTAGAGTTTTCCCAGTCAAGCATTCTCTTTTATCTAAACCTCTTATGATTCTCTGCAAATACCCCCTCTCTCCCAGGGGAGCAATGCTATTTGTTGAAGTTTTGTAATTATGTGTATAGGCTATATCTTACCAAAAACCTTTTCTTTCAAGACATTTTTGTAACTAATATAGCCTTTTTAATTTTTTTGTCATATTTATTTTTGAAGGAGAGAGAGATGTGAATGGGAGAGGGGCAGAGGGAGGGGAAGACACAGACTTTGAAGCAGGTTCCAGGCTCTGAGCTGTCAGCACAGAGCCTGATGCAGAACTTGAACTCATAAGCCGTGAGATTGTGACCTGAGCTGAAGTCAGATGCCCCACTGCCGGCACCTTTGTAAAATAGTCTTTCATGTATTTTGTTTTGTTTGTTTTCGTGCTATCTTGACCCAGTTTGAGGCCCTATTCTCCTTTTAGAAGAGCTAAGATTTAATCCCCACAGCTTCCCTTACTGATTCTCATACTGCAGGCCACTACGCACACACCCTAATCACCCCAGGACTAGGTACTAGACACTGGGGTTAGGCCTTATGCCCAGGAATCCACAGCATTATTTAAATTAGCCAATCCATAGAGACCCAAGGCCAAACCTAAGTAACCCCTCCCTACTCATCATACATAAAGTGCCTCCTAAACTCCAAATTGCTGTTACCCGTCACAGGTTCAGCTCCCTATGTGACCTGCCTAGCTGTCTTCTCTACTTAGAGCTACATAACAAGAGTTTTGCCCTCATGTACTTTTGAGTGTTTTTGTGTTGTGTAACACCATCAAAGGAGTCTTTAAAGCTTATAAAATATTGGCACTGTGAACATAATGATGTGACCATGACCACTGACTCATCCATAGCCTCTTGGTGATTTCTAAACTCCAGCTGCTCGACACTTACCCAGATGTGTCTACCCTAATGCAGGGGGAGGGCTGAGCCACTTGAATCACATTTTCCAGACGTAGCATTCAAGTGGGTTTTGGTCATGTCCTGTATTTTCATAGAGGCCTATTGCAAGACCCCTTATGTCTTTCATATATCTTTTGATATTTCATTATTATTATTTGAGACAGAACCCTGGTTTATCCATTTGTTTTATTGCCTTTAGAAGAACGTGTTGGTTGGGCTACCCCATGGTAGTGAAATGGAACCCTGTTCTCACTGGTGATGATAACACTCCGTGGGGATAGCAGTTACCTATCTTCTTTGCTGCCACATACCCAGCTGCTGTCACCAGCAAAATACAGGATCTTCAGATCCTCAGGAGTACGGTGGGTTACATCCTTAAAGACCAGTAGCCCAGTTCGCTTGCCATGGGACTGAGAATTCAGTGTGCACTAAACACACACACACACACACACACACACACACACACACACACATCTGGGAATCTTTGGCCCCACAAATTTATAGAAATGATCAATCAAGTCTGCATATCTCTACATATTCTAGGTCTCATAGGACACTCCTTATCCCCTTGGAGTTTCAAACATTGCTAACAGAAACAAAGAAACGCAGGTCACCTCTCTGAGTACACAATGCTGTGCTCTTTAAAAGGCATGCAGTAGAATGTTCATCTCCACTAGTTGAATAGAGACACATAAAGATTTCCTCCAACAGCTCTTGTTTATCCTCCAGCCTGGCAAAGGGATTCCTAAATGGGTCTCTATCTTGTCCAAGTCCTTAATCTCTCTTTATTGAAGGCCTCTTGCCTGACTTACATCTCACACCGACTATAAAAATACATTCTCTTGGGGCGCCTGGGTGGCTCAGTCAGTTAAGCCTCCGACTTCGGCTCAGGTCAGGTCTCACGTTTGTGGCTTCGAGCCCCGCGTCAGGCTCTGTGCTGACAGCTAGCTCAGAGCCTGGAGCCTGTTTCCGGTTCTGTGTCTCCCTCTCTCTCTCTGCCCCTCCCCCTCTCATGCTCTGTCTCTCTCTGTATCAAAAATAAATAAAACATTTAAAAAAATTTTTTTAATAAAAACAAAATACATTCCCTTTGCTGTTTAAAAAGGGGACACGTCTCTCTGCCATGTGCATAGAGACTAATTATATGTGAGGCTTTTTAATAACAACTGTCTCTATATTTGTGGAATTTTTTCATCCTGCTTCTCTTCCACATGGGGCTGGAAGTCAAATCAAAGGTGCATTCTCTCCTGGGTCCTGTTACACATAGACCATCCCTCTAGTATGGAACCCATGCAAACCTATGTTTCAACCACCTAAAAAACCTCCTTAGTATTTAGGTTTTAAGGAGTGGTTACTCAATCCAGTTCTTTCCCTCAAATTCTCTACAGGAAATTAGAGCGTAAAAAAAGGAGATTAAAAAACCCTGCTTTGTAAGTAAAAATCACATTCAGAAATAATAAAATCAATACCATATTCCATAATTATAAAACCAGGCAGCCCTTCCTTGGTAACAATACATGCTGGAGAAAAATCAACATTAGGCCACAGAAACCTATCAAGTGGAGCTGCACACCCTTCTGTGTACTGTTGGTCTGGGTGCACTCATCGGTTTGGGATCCAGAGCTACAAACCCTTCAAGTAAGCCATTATTTCAACCAAATATGGCAAATGTTAAGGCCCACATGCCATCAAATTTTGTTACGACAAGTGCTGTAGACCAAATATCTTGTTAAGTTGCCCGTCAGTCACCACACTGACAAATGAGACTTAGAGCCCATGGTAATAGGTTTGGGTAGAGGGTCTACCTACAGAAAGAACTAAAGACCTGCCAATGTCTTGATTGTATCTTTGTGGGACCCTAAGCAGAGTACCTAGGTGAACTACTTCACACTGGGTCTTCTGAACTGTAAAGTGTAAGACAATACATTTGTGTTGCTTTAGGATGTCAGGTTTGTGTTGAATTGTGAAAGTGACAGGCAATTGAAATTATACATATAAGTATGTATAGGTACACTCTCACATGTGTATAATATATATACACATATATATGAAATGGAGAGAGAAAATGATATTCAGAGATGGACACCATATTTTAAAGATAGTTATAGACATACTTTATTTAAGAAACACTCCAATTAGTTAAGGTTCTCAGTTACCTACAACAGGATTCACCCTGGCTAGATAAAACAGAAAAGAAACTTTCTAAAACTTAAAAACATTTTAAAAGATATTAGGAATTTCAGTCTCCAATAAATCTAGAATTGATATTATATATAACAAGATCAATGCATTTGGGGCATTACTAACTATAGTACCAATTTTGTTGCCATCCCCATCAATAACATAGCTTCTTCAGGTCATACTAATTATTCTCAGGGTTACTGGCCAAAAACCAGTATGGTGGCTTCAGATGATCATACCACCACACACACACTACAGCATGGTTTCTGTGTGTGAATGGAATATTTGATTGGCAATGTCTGAGACCAAGCATCAGAGGAAACTCTGAAAATCAGTTCTGATGTACTTCTTAGGAAAGCCATAGTGATTATATGAGAAAGAGAAAGAGTCCAAATGCATGTAGGGCTTTGTAACTACAACAACGATTTAGAAATAAAAGGACCCTAAAACTCTAATGCTTCCTGTATTCTTAGACTCAGAGTTGCTGTTAAATGTCACAAATACACTTTTGGGGAAATTTTTTTCATAAAATTAAGCTAGCTTAATAACATTAACCAACATTGGCTCAGTTGGTTAAGTGTCCGACTTCAGCTCAGGTCATGATCTCACAGTTTCTGAGTTTCTCTTTCTGAGCCCCACATAGAGCTCTGTGCTGACAGCTCAAAGCCTGGAGCCTTCTTCAGATTCTATGTCTCCCTCTCTCTCTGCCCCTCCTTCACTCATGCTCGCTTTCTCTCTCTCTCTCTTAAAAATAAACACTAAAAAAATTTTTTTTAAATAACATTAAATCTTTTTTCCCCTTATTTCTAGTAACCCTGTTTTGTTTTCAACGATTTTATTAAAGGTCATTACAGAGCAAAATCCTGACTCCTGATCTAGCTGCTAAGGTGACCCTATTACCCTGTGGGAACTGGCTGTGGCATAGCCAGCGGCTCTGGCCTCCCACCCTTCTGTCCTGAGTTGGGGGTGGTGGGAAATATCTCATCTTTGGGTTCCACAATTGTCACTTGATCTGGCAGGGGCTTCTTAGGGCCAGTCTTACCACTTGTGTCCCAAGGAAGCATGATCTTCACTTTGATGCCCAGCATGCCTTGTCTGAGCAGTGCAGATGTAGTAGTTAACAGAGTCCCCACTGTGAATCATCAGGCCATCCACAACCTTCATAAATTGGCCTTCTGACCTTGGAGTTTCCCAGACATCACTACCTCACGGCCTTTGGCCCCACTCTCCTTGATGAAACGCAGCACATACCACAGCAGGCCCTCTGCACAGAAAGGCTCTGCTTGGGCGATAGCCCACAGACCTCTTGTGGCCACCTTTTCAGCATAAATCTCTATATTGCATAAATATTCTACAGGGAAATGAAACCTCTTATGAACTACAGTGGTCAATCCTGGAATCCATCGGCCTTTCTCACCAAGAGCATCCTGTGTCCTGTTGGCCAAGATAATGACCTCTGTCCTGGTTGCTGTAACTCAGACCCCACCCAGGAGTAGCTATCTTTAGCCAGCTCTGACTGAGAAATTCATCCAATTCAGCTTTGAAGATGCCATCAATGACAACTTCCTCTCCTTGGAAATCTGCACCACCAGTATCAGGGACTCTACCGCCTTTATAAGATGTTTCAAAATATTCTCACCTAAATGGAATTCGTAGGAATATACAAGATAACATTTATGTAAAAATCCTTTCCCACCAGTGAAATCTACATGATATATAATATGGGATTTTTAACATCGTCTTAAATTAAATGTTGAAATTAGCTTCATATACATTATACAGCTAATAATGATAATATTAAGTAACACTATAAATTTATGGAATTCAGACTCTCAGTTTACACACTTAGCGAGGTAAATACAAGTAGCCAAACGTACTGGATCCAAGTTCAGGGGGAAAAAAATCGATTCCAAACCTGTAAGACATTAGTTTGAAATGATTTTTCTCCCTTTATTTTAAGATTCTTAGCACATCTCATTTTCGTAACAAGAATTGACTTATGCTCTTTTCACATTTTGTATCATAGTGCGTGTTTTTCAGAAGCATCCCTCCTAACCATGTACTTTGCTTACAGATTCCCTTGAGAAATCTCATTCTTTTTGCATATGCTTTATTGAAACAAGCAGCTTGTTCCTACCTGCAAATAATGTGTTGATGCTAATCATGAAAACACCTAAAAAGGAAATCATCCCAAAGTAATATTTCTTGGGAGATGAATTAAGTTATTAGAATGTTGTTAACAAGGACTAAAGTTCTTCCTCCTTCACCCTTTCTGGGATTAGAGCAGCGACAGCATTTCTTCTGTGGTTCCAGGGTAAAGCGATATTAAAAAAATGCAGACTCAAATGATCCTCACCGAAGTAATTGTTTGAATTTTCAGTAGTGGCAGTTTGACTTGTAAAGAGATGGTTTAGAATCTGTAAAATAAAACAAAGAAAACCTTCTTCAGGTATCTCAAGGAAACTTCTGTGTAGTTTGGATAAACTGATAACTATCTTTGCACCTAGTGAGAAGCAAAACCAAATTTACACTGCAAATTAAATAAGGCAGCAGGGCGTGTGTGTAAACTTTTGCAGTACAAAACCTTGTGAAAATGACATAAGTAAAGGGTATAGTGGTATCATGAGAATCCAAATTGTCTCGCCTGGGGCACCTGATAAATGTGAAATCACCAATTCTTGTACAGTTATATCATAACCTTCCAATGTGACACCAAACTTACCTTGGGCATAACCATCCTTTGCTATCCGTGGGTCCATGTGTAACGTAGCCTCGTGATCTTAAGTGTAGCAAAGCAGAGGCAATGTTTGTTCTAGTCTCAAATGACTGCTGTGTGAAAATATTTGTATTCAAAAGTTTATTCAAAAGCTTACAGCAACATTTTTTTTAAAGATTTAGGTTTATAAGTTTTACAGCTCTGGGGAGCTTGTTAATAAGCCCAGGACTTATCTTACAGTTTGAGTTAAATGTTGAGATAGACAAAATTCCACCATGGTCTCCAGTGACACACACTTTTATATAATCCTTCCCCATGAGGGTGGGCAGAAGCGGTAAATATTATGGAGTATCGCTCCTATGATTAGGTTACTAATCAGCTAACTTTTTGATAGAAAGAAGATTAATCTGGGGGAGGGGGATGACCTAATCCTGTGACACCTTTTTTTTTTTTTTTTTTTTTTTATGAGAGACAGAGAGAGACAGCATGAGCAGGGGAGGGTCAGAGAGAAAGGGAGACACAACCAGAAGCAGGCTCCAGGCTCTGAGCTAGCTGTCAGCACAGAGCCCGACGCTGGGCTCGAACCCACAAACTGTGAGATCATGATCTGAGCAGAAGCCAGATGCTTAACCGACTGAGCCACCCAGGCGCCCCATCCTGTGACATCTTAAAGTAAGTGTCATGAGAGTCTCCTGTCAAACTTGGGGTGGGACTCAAATGGGCAGGTTATAAACTACACATGGAATTGCACCCACAGGGCATTGGTCCCGCAGCCACAAGGAAAATGGCTCCGCCCAATCCTGTGGGAGCTCAGAAGACTACTGAGCCTGAGATAAGACAAGAGCTTCCATTGGTTCTTTGATTTTAACCTGGTCAGAGCCTGAACTGAGGACCCTGCTAACTCGAGCCTGGACTCCTGATCCATGGAAACTATGAGATGATATCTGATTTTCTCAGCTACTAAATGTGTGGTAATTTGTCATACAGCAGTAGAAAACATAATAGTATCTTACAAAATGTCTTACAATAACTACTGTTCTAAAAATAATTGGTAATTGCAACAACTCAATTTCTCGGCAGAGTATGGGTAAAAGAATGTGAATTACCGTAGTGCTAACATAACTGAGTAAAGAGCAGACAACAGAGGACAATAGGGAATTGTAGGATGTACGCAGAATTGAGGGGTCAACTCTAATTCAGCGATTGACAATGATGTAAAATCTGGCCCAATTACACATTTTTTTAGAAAACAACCAAAAAATAATCTAGGTTTTTGTTTGTGTGTTTGTTTATAATGTGAAATCAGTTGGCAGTAACATGCCCCACCCTCTGAAAAAAATAAAGCTGTGTGGACCAAAAAAAGAAGATAATGGGACAGCATTTCCGTAACCTGTGGTACAAAATTTAAGAATAAATATATTTGCTTAAGTTCTCCTTTTTAAGATAATCTTTGTGAATGTTTGTCCATATGTAAACCCTTCTACCTCTGTCTCATTCACTCATTCCCCCACCCCCCACATTCATTTATTTACAAAAGAAATACTCACCGAGCATCTGTTATGGGACAGACATTATTCAATGCACACTGTACAAAGAATACAAAAATATCCCAGCCCACATGAGGTTTATTTTTAGCAACACTATACATGGAAAAATAATTATAATATATACAATATAAATTTTGATAAGACCTGTAAGGGAGGGAAAAGTAAAGAAATTATAGAGAGAATGCAAGATTAGAGATGTGTGGTAGGGTGGAGAAAGACTGTTTCATGTGCATGTACTTTATTCCAAGCAGTTTTCCAAGTGCTAGACCAACAGAGTAAAGAGGATACAGTGCTTACTCTCAAAGATCTTATTATTTGGTGAAATTGACATACAGGTAATCAGACTATATTCTAATAACTATTCGTGTTGCATGACAGGACACAGCAAAGTACAAGGTATTATGCAAACATGCAGGAATGCCAAAGGTAGACTCTGAGGGCTCCTAAAATGTGTGTAAGCTTTCAAATATTTGCTAGGAATTTTAATGAAATAACCTCTAAGTCTCTTTTGACCCTCGGAGTGTCTCTGATTTAAAATTGAAGATCCCTGTGGTTTCAAGGAAAATCTTTTCAAATTCTGTATGAGAATTCAACCTGTCAAACCTGAGATCTCTATAACATCCCATGAATCCTTTGGAAAGTAATTTTCCTCATAAACTTTGATATAAAGTCATATCTAGAAAGACTTGCTATGTGGCAAACATGGAGAGAATGTGGTTCTGAACTCTGCAACATTTCCAGAAGCACAACAAGCCTAAAGTTTCAGAGTCCCTAGAAGACAAAGGTGACCTTAGATGTTTTAGATATGTTCTCCTGGTGGCAGGAGTCTTTAAGCCGTGGTGGGGAAGAATGAGGAGGTAGAAGGGTTCCAGACTTGGTGGAGTAAATAGTCACTCCAGGGAGAACAGGATCACCTCCAGAAAGGGAAGTGATCTATCCAGGATGGCAGTAGGAGAGGGTTTAAGTACTAGTGAAATTCAATAGAAGCCACGAAGTTTGCCACACATGTCTGTTTACAGAAAGCTCTACTAAAATACTATTTACAAAAATAAACTTATTGTTTTTCTCTGTGGACATCAAGGGCTGTGTCTCTTGGTGACAGTGGTCCAGGAAGCCATCTGAGAAGGAAAGAAGGAAGCTCAGGAGCTGCACAAGCTCTTGTCCCAGTCTGGCTCTGCAGTGTGGATGGAGCTACACAAAGTGGCTCCTTTCTCCGCTGTCTAGCAAGATAAGCCCAGCCATGGAGTGGCAAAGCTTGAAAGCGTTCCTTCCTACCTCCACGCCTTCCTGAACAACCTCTTGAAATAGTTCAAGAAAACTCAGTTAATTCAAATCTGAGTAACAAAAATGGAGTGTACTTTCAGTAAAGATAGAATTACATGGGCAGGATTTGGTGAGGGAAAAAAATACAAAGTGTTTGTCCCCCTGCTTTCAAACTTTTAAGGATTCTCTTTCAAAGGTGGTCCTTGCTGGAAACCATAGGGGCTATTTTCTTTCTTTTTTTTTTTTTTTAAATATAGTTTATGGTCAAGTTGGTTTCCATATAACACTTAGTGCTTATCCCAACAAGTGCCCTCCTCCATGCCCATCACCCATTTTCCCCTCTCCTTCAACCCCCATCAACCTTCGGGTTGTTTTCAGTATTTAAGAGTTTCTTATGGTTTGCCTCCCTCCCTCTCCATAGCTATTTTTTCCCTTCTCCTCCCCTATGGTCCTCTGTTAAGTTTCTCCTGTTCCACATATGAGGAAAACATGGTATCTGTCTTTCTCTGCCTGACTTATTTCACATAGCGTAATACCCTCGAGTTCCATCTATGTTGTGACAAATGGCCAGATTTCATTCTTTCTCATTGCCATGTAGTACTCCATTGTGTATATATACCACATCTTTATCCATTCATCAGTTGATGGACATTTAGGTTGTTTCCATGTTTTGGCTATTGTTGAAAGCGCTGCTATGAACATTGGGGTACATCTGCCCTATGCATCAGCACTCCTGTATCTCTTGGGTAAAACCCTAGCAGTGTTATTGATGAGTCATAGGGGAGTTCTATTGTTAATTTTCTGAGGAACCTCCATACTGTTTTCCAGAGTGACTGCACCAGTTTTCATTCCCAGGAACAGTGTAAGAGGGTGCCCGTTTCTCCACATCCTCGCCAGCATCTATAGTCTCCTGATTTGTTCATTTTAGCCACTCTGACTGGCATGAGGTGGTATTTCAGTGTGGTTTCGATTTGTATTTCCCTGATGATGGGTGACATTGAGGATCATTTTATGGGTCTATTGGCTATCTGGATGTCTTCTTTGGAGAAGTTTCTGTTCATGTCATCTGCCTATTTCTTCTTGGATTATATATTTTTCAGGTGTGTAGTTTGGTGAGTTCCTTATCGATTTTGGATACTAGCCCTTTATCCAGTATGTTATTTGCAAATATCTTTTCCAGAGGGGGTATTTTCAACCACAGTGTTTAGCAGTATATGAATTACAAGTTAGATGACTTGGTAATCACAAAATTTCCTTTTTAAAGATATTTTATAGTAAATTGTGACCATGTTAAACGTTTTCATGTGTTTGTCTCCCCATTTCACAGTACTGTTTACACTTTAAAAAATTATTTTTGTATCTTCTACAAATATCTGAAAGGTTTTCTGACTCCAAAAGCAAAGAGGAAATGACTAGTGTGTTAAAAGAAAAAACGGAAGTCTGAATTAAATTGTTTTTCTAAAGGACAGCACAAAGTAATTACATAGTAAGGGGCTAAGATCTGGAACAAATTTAGCAGGACATAGTAGTTAAATGTTGCCCTCTAAAACCTATAATATTGGGGGATTAAGGTAAAAGTAAGCCATTCATTGTCAATAATTCATCATTTTTTAGAAAACATATTAATGCTTTTTTAAGCTGTTACTTATGACAACTGTAAAATTTTATTTCCCTGTTGGAAAATCAGTGCCAAGGATTGTCAGTAGAAATAAGCTATCTTTTTCTTCTCTTTCTGTAATTTTCCACTGTGAAACATTGAATGTTGTTTCAACTCTTTTTTCCCTGGAGCTGAGTATGCAATGCATATAATACATATAATGAAATAGTACAGTTGGATTGACTTCACCAGTCAACTTGGTAAAATTGCCAGTTGATCTTGGTCATTGCATTGACTAATTTGTCAGCTAGTATATTACAAGTTGAAACTTTTTACTGGCAGAGATCAAAACTGCCTTTCCTTTATGTTATCCCAGTTCCTATCAGTAACTGAATTAGCATTCAATTCATATCCCTTCTCTTTATCAGGTGTATGTCTACCTTTCTAATCTTTCCTCCCAGGAATAGGACCCTCATGAAAGAGGTAAAGACTGTGATCCAAATAATTTTTTTTCTATGCCTTTGTTGAATTTGCTGGATTTGGTGGATGATCAAATACTGCATCCTTATGATGTTGCAGACAGAAGTCTCGTTATGTGACCATTATTACCATGTCATTTGTGTATCATGATAACACTCACTGCAGAAGTCCACCCTCTTCGCTTTTTCTCTCAAAGATGAGGTTTCTGCATTTTGTGGCTTCCTTGGGCAAACTCATATTATTGATCAACCACTAATTCTCTTAGCACAGTTGTGTCTTTTGTATGTCATATTGGCCCCTTGCACACTAAAGGGAGGCTATGAAGATCAAATTACTAGTTGGTATTTACTAGTTAGTTTTCGTCTTAAACTTTGGTTTTTCTATTACTGGATCACTGCTGGATGCAAGGGGGACCTGGAGTCCCAGCTTTTATGTTCCCGTACTTTTTCCCTCACCTAACTGAATGTCTTTGAGTACTATAATCAGCTTATTTGTTTTATTTCCGAAGTCTTTCCATGCTGGCATAGCATTTCCTCTTTTCCTTTGATTTTCTGCTGCCCTATGTTTTAGCGCCACACAGAGATCAACTAACCTAGACCTAATGGTAAAAATACTGGAAAGAAAAAAAAATCAACTACTTTTGTAACACATCAAAGTTCACTATCTCAACAAGATTCCCCAAGTAAGTTTCAAATTTTCACTTGAAATTACCCCATCTCACGATTATTATGCTCTAATAATCCATTATTCTTTAGTTATTGCAGTAGTTTGCAGTGCTCAATTCCTGAATTTAATGGTAAAAGATTGAAATGGAGCAGAAACACACAAAATAGAAGACAAATATGAATGTCATTATAATCCATTGTGTAGTCATGGAATAATAATTATTAGTCATGTTTTCTCTTAAATTCAATTTACTTCTTGTGAGTCATTCATCTTAATCAACCTAGTTTAAATAATTACCAGATAATATCTGAGCAGGCTCAATAACTCAGGATTTAGGAAAGCAATACAGAATTTATTAAGAATGACAATTCTGATTAGGTAATAAATGACATACAATTTACTAATGACTAACAAAGACGCAAATTAATAAATGTCAAGTTAAAATTTTATATGTGTGACTCTGCTAATAACATTAAAAATCTTAAACACTATGAAATTTCTAAAAGTCTTTGGTAAGGATGGATATAAATATTGGTTTAGTGAGGATCCTTTCCTTCTGTTGTTCTTATCAATCTTTTGAACCCTCTTATATTGATTAATATTTATTATTTCTTTGTATTAACATGTTGACTAACAATTATATAGCATACTAATCTATTCTCATTTAGACAGAGTTCATACTCTAAGTATACTATGTTCAATTGCTAATTTTCTAGAATGAAAAGTGTTATTTTCCTTCTAGTTAATATGCAATTCTTTTCATTCAATGAAGAATACAAGGAAATTGGATTACTTTAAATTGGTCCAAACCTGAAGACTACTTACCACAGCTGCTTCTTACTAGTAGGCTATGTGTCCACCCTGCCCACATACAATAGTTCAAATAAACCACAGTGACTAACTGGAGTAGCCTGGATCTCTGTCTTTTCAGGTATCTCTGATCTGTTCTTTAAAAGGAATCCCATTGAAGACAATCTTTTGGGTCTCACAAGCTTACAATAAAGCAGTATTTAATATTTCTTCTGGCTCCAGAGCTGAGTTAAATCATTTAGATTGCTTGCCTACATTGTGACATTGAATGCCTACTTTCATTTGGCAAAAATTTCACATTTGGCGTACTGTCATTATTATACTTGTTTGTCTGAAGAAGTAATTTGAGTTTATATGGAAATGACAGTAAGTTAATCATTGAGGCTTCAATTAATTAGATATATATTGCATACTAGATGGAAATATGATTCAGGTTTATATATTTGCTTCATTTGTTCAACTCTTTTGGTGACATACATGATGTACAGAATGTAATTCAAATATTTTCTGTGGATTTATATTTAAGCTTACAAACAATAAAGTGCATAGTTAGCCATTTTCAGGAAAAAATGGCAAGTTTTTGTTTGAAATTATCTTTTTTTCTGTTTGAAATTTAAAAAAATATTTTTATTTAAATTATTTCCATGTTTTCCAAATGAAAGAAGATACAGCAAATGCAAAACAAAGAAACAGTACTAATTGAAACATATATTTACTAACATGCATTCATATATCAATTTTTAAAATTAAATTATGATGTGTCTTATCTAAAACTGTACGTGGCAGTTTTTGGAATGCTTATTTAAATTAGTAACTGTATGCCAAATATTGTGCTACGTAAATGTTCTACAAGTAAAAGTAGTTCCAAATCACCTTTTTGTTAGTCATTAATCGCCATTAATACACTTATTTATTATGGAGACAAGATCACCTAAAACAACTTAGAAGTATTCTAAAGCTAGTGACAACTAGTAATGACTCACTATTAACATCATGCCCTGAAATTTATTCATCCAATTTATATTTGACTACAAAAATAGTTTTAAAATGTGAGCCTTATTTTCAAGATTGCATTTAAATTAATTGAAGATGTGTGGCAATGAAAAATTCCTAAAAAGTAGAAAAATTATTGGAAGTACCCCGATAGTGTGAATTGCCTTGAAGGCCAATTTATGTACAAAGACTATCTTCAGAGATTCATCAAATATGTATCCATCCATCCAACTAAGCTTCACATAATTTCTTCTTCTAGGATTACTATAAACCAAATCTTTAAACCAAACTTCATAGTCTATGAGATCCATGTATAAAAATTCAAAGAGATTATTTTCTAAATTTTATTATTCTCTATTATGCAGTAGTTTACTGGTTACCTTGAAATGACAGAAATTCTGCAGCCAAATGATTCTTCCATAAAATGGAATGCTGAGGCATTTTGGGGTATAAAAGAATTCCTATAAATGTTTAAATGAAAATTTTATGGTTACAGAAAATTTTGCCCATATTAACATCTGTTCCTGTTTGGGGAGATTTTCTTTTTGGCAAGGTAGCGGTGTAGCCATCCAATGATTCTCAACCAGTCCCAAAATGCGTGGAGAGCCGCTCAGAGAGCTCATCACTCTGCACCTGTTCAGGCCGTACAGCCCAAGTTGAACTGCAGAGCGAAAGCAGAATAATACACACAAGGTGCTGTAATTCTGCAAAAATGAATCATATTATGTGTCCCTTGTTGTGAGAATTGATGAAGACCCCACATAATGTGATAGTAAAAAGAAAAATCATTAGATTTATCATTACTGTTTTTAAACCTTTAGGACCATATAATGCTGTTAGAATTTTCTAAAGTGAACCTTTAAGCATGATTATTTATTAACCCAAGTTAAATGGTTCATATACCATATTTTCTGCTTATTCAAATCAGTCATGTAATGACAGACTACCTCATATCTTCAGGGGAATGCTGGTTGCGTTCACTAACTCAACAACTTCTTGTAATGTCATTTAACTGTAGATTCCTGACCAATTTTGTTTCCATCATTAATACTGAGACCTGCTAGAATCAAGGACAGAATTTGAATCAGAATTCAGGAGTCCAGAGGGACCTTATTTATTAGTATCTCTGTCCTGGGAGACAGCACATAAAAGGCTAATTGGGCTCAAAGTCTGAGGAAACAAAGTTCAACTCTTGTAAAGTGCAGATTTATACAATTCCGTAGATTCTCAAAGGATGCCTTGGACCTAAACAAAAGTCTCTTCACCTAAAACATTCTCCTTTTCCCATATCACTATTCTTATTCACATAGTAGGAAGAAACCACTGTTTTATTTTCTTGAAAATATTTTATTTTGAAAAAGTACAAAGATTCAGGAAAAAAGAGAGTTTGTTTTATTTGAGAAAGAATTTGGCTCCAACAACCCTATTTAAACTGCCAATCTTTGGGAAATAAACAGTGGTTGCAAATAATACAATGAATTCAGATATTCACAAGCAGGGCCAATAAAATACAAATTTAAAAAATGAAATCACTCATTAGGTTTCCCTAGCTTCTGAAATATCTTAGAGTATCTTTAATCCTATTTAAGCAGAAAACTGATGTAACCAGTAGGAAGAGCCAGCAAGAGTTACAGAAATCTGAATATTGCTGCTGCCAAGATTTGCTTTTAATAAAATTAGCTGAAGGCTAAGTTTTAAGAGTTTCCCATTACACAACCTCAAAACTTGGAAATCCATCTTGGTGTTGGTTTTGAGCCATTGTGTCTCTCAGAAATGAAGTGATTTGTTACTTGGGATAGCTAATCTTCTGCCAATAAAAGCATACTGGTGTTGGTGATGGGGGTCTAGGTACCACTAAAAAAATATCATTGGGAAATCATGTCGTGCACTAAATGGAAACTATAAATCATGCTAGTAGAGAAGCTTTGTAGTTCTCGTACCCAGCCGAAAACATTGTGACTGTGCATTGCCCCTTCTACTCTATACTTACAGCAATTTAGGGTTGTCATCATGATTATTGAATAAGTGGATTAATGCTAGACAACACATATTTTAAGGCACAAATGTAGTAATAAACAAAAAATAATTGCATAAAATATGTTTAATTGTAGTTCAGGCTTTTTTTTTTTTTACAAATCAAATATTTAGAAATATTTCTTATAGTACAGTTGGGTCAAGGAGCTAGTTTAGCCTCTAATTATAAAAGTACTTCTGAAGACCTCCATGCCCTTGGTCTCTGACATTCACCCAAATCCTGTTTAGATCATACTGTGAGCTGATGGCAATTTTGTACAAATATTAAACTAGCATTGTAATTATTCTTTGCCAACATACCCAAAAATTTTCAACAGATTATTTCAAAAATAACTCCAAGTTGAATTATTTTGCCATTTTAGTATCTTGAGGCAAAACTATCTACCAGTGTAGCACTCTGTGATTTAGAAAGCATTTTCAGGTGAGTTATTGTATTTTATTTTTCAGAAGTAGACATGAAGCAGGCTGTTTAAGAATTATATAATCATTTAAATAAAAATCAATAATTGAGGACACCAAGGCTCACAATTACTATATGAACCACATTGGTATTCCTTTTTTTAAGAAGATTTTATTTTTTTTAAATAAATTTTAAAATTTATTTTTGAGAGACAGAGAGAGACAGCGCAAGCAGGGGAGGGTCAGAGAGAGAGGGAGACACAGACGCCGAAGCAGGCTCCAGGCTCCGAGCTAGTGGTCAGCACAGAGCCCAACGTGGGGCTCGAACCCACGAACCGTGAGATCATGACCCGAGCTGAAGCTGGATGCCCAACCTCCTGAACCACCCAGGTGCCCCAAGAAGATTTTATTCTTAACTAATCTCTACTCTCCACATGAGTCATTCATGTCTCCACATCAGTCTGACAAGTTTTCTAATCAGTCCTTAAAGAGTCAGTTTATGTATGCATTTGTTGGGAGAAGAATAAGAGAGATTTCTGACACGTTAGGTTAAAATGGGATTGAGTAGAGAACATGTCATCTGTCTCAGATTGTACACATGCATGAAACTGTGTCCATCTCATAATTTTAAGGGGTGTTCCATTTCCCTGAGAAAATTTATGACACAAAATTCCAAGCAGTGCTCTTTAATGAGTAAGAGACCTTTACCAGCACTTGTGTCCCAGAGCACCAAATGGCCAGGAAAGGTGATAACAATCACTGACCTTACTGCTGCACAGTGGCGAAAGATGGGGTAGGGGGTGTTAAGTAGCATTAGAGGAAAGATACCAAATCAAAAAACCAGGTAGCTGAGTAGGCTTTTTATAAGGTAGCACTAAATCAAGCACATTTTGATCCAAAATTTTACAATGCAGTCAGAATTCTCTTTCCTTTTCATTCTTTGTTTCTCTGAGTTTTCGGTTCAGTCCGAGGCTGGTACTCCATAAGATAGCAAAAATGGTGGTGTGAATTTTAGTCCTTAAAATATACTGTCATTCTGTCCTTAGGACAACTCCTACCTTCTCAGATAATGATTGAAGTTTACTATGATTCAACTAGATAAGGTCAGATGCCTACCCCAGAATAATGCAGTGTTCTCAGATAAATGGACAGTTTTGATTAGATCACCCTAGGCAAAGGTCTTCACTTCTTGACCTAGGAGTGGAGTAGCTTTCCTGGAAGATGTTTAGTTCCTAAAGTGGGTTTGCCAGTGCGCCACCAAGAAGACAAAGAGCTTTCATTGTTGTTAGGAGGGCAATCATCAGTTATCTACTATATTGTCTCATAAATGTAAAAATTAAATGAGATAATGCATATAGAGTAATTTTTACCATGTGTGGTCACTTTAAGGCAATTATTTTTCAGTGACAATGATGTGATGTGCTTAGGATATGAATTTACAATATAAAAATGCATTTGGGCAACGAAACCTACCTCTAGGTAACTTGGGAGTTGAATATTGGCATCTGATTCTGGCCTCCTTCCTAAGTTAACATAGAAAACACTGATTTTATATGAAAATAAGGGCTACAATGCATATCTGTGCTGGAAAGTAGAAAATGTTAGTGCACCCATCAACAACTTAGAAAACTATCTGCCAAGAAAGACTATTGGAAAGAAGAGCCAAACTGATCTGCAATTATTCTCAAGTCCCTTCTAAGAAATGCATAGAAGTAACAAGATTCTACACTAACCCTTTTCTGAAGTGAGCAAGTAGTAGAAGCCATTGGGTGCTATTAAGTTCTGGAGTGCACATGGGCAGTGCACTGAAATTGATGCCAACCAAACACGTATATTGTGTCTCATCTTCACAACACAAAGGGGATACATAAAATAGTACCAGTTGTTAACAGCTCCACAAAACATTAAATAGTTCTTCATTCTGCCTTGGACATCCCTGAAAGAGTTTTCTACTTATTCCTCTTATCTGGTCCTCTCAATTAGCAAAATTAAACTACCCTATATTTTAACATTTTCTGTATTATTTACCTAGCCCTGAATGATTTGTATAGCAGTCAAATCATTAACAAACTTCATTTCAATTCTTTTCAACGCTTACTTATTTTTGAGAGACAAAGTGTGAGCAGGGAAGGGCATACAGAGAGGGAGACACAGAATCTGAAGCAGGTTCCAGGCTCTGAACTGTCAGTGCAGAGCCTGATGTGGGTCCCTGACTCATGAACTGTGAGATCATGACCTGAGCTGAAGTGGGATGCTTAACTGACTGAGCCACCCAGGTGCCCCCATTTTAATTTTAAATACTGACCAAGCAGAGGATTTCCTCTGAAAGGATAAATAAATAATCAGACACATGAACATATTGTTTCCAAAAAAACCCCACAAAAAACAAAAAACAAACTCCAAAGAAGGAGATCAATAGTTGAATTAATGCAAAAATTAAGATGTTTAAAGGGCACCTGGGTGGCTCAGTCAGTTGGGTGACAGACTTTGGCTCAGGTCAATATCTTACCTTTTGTGAGTTCAAGGCTCTGATCGGCCTCTGTGCTGACAGTTTAGAGCCTGGAGCCTGCTTTGGATTCTGTGCCTCCCTCTCTCTGTGCCCCTCTCCTCACATTCTGTCTCTCTCTGTCTCTCAAAAATAAACAAACATTTAAAAAATGAGCTGCTTAGGAAAGTTTTATAATTTTTATTATCAAAAATTTAAGGGGTGCCTATCTTGCTCAGTCCGTTAAGCGTCCAACTTAGTTCAGGTTGTGATCTTACAGTTCGTGGATTCCATCCCCACACCAGACTCTGTGCTGTCGGCACAGAGCCTGCCTCAGATCCTCTCTCCTTCTCTCTCTCTGCCCCTCCTCTACTCTATTCTCTCTCTCTTTCTTTCAAAAATAAATAAGCAAAAATAAATAAGCATTTAAAAAAATTTAAAATCGGGATGCCTGGGTGGCTCAGTCGGTTAAGCGTCTGGCTTCGGCTCAGGTCAAGATCTCACAATTTGTGGGTTCGAGCCCCGTGTCGGGCTCTGTGCTGACAGCTGGCCCAGAGCCTGCAGCCTGCTTCCGATTCTGTATCTCCCTCTCTCTCTGATCCTCCCCTGCTTGAGCTCTCTGTCTCTCAAAAATAAATTTTAAAACATTTAAAAAATTAAAAAAATTAAAATAATTTCTAATAAAATCAGAGAATATCATAGGAATCAGGAAATATGAGATATGCATTAACAAATTAGATATGGTGAATAATCGTTGTAATAATGAAAGAAATCAAAGTATTAGAGTTGCAAATATTAAGACTTTTTGTGAAAGGAGAGGTATTTTAAAATGAAGTGAAATAAGACAAAATGATACAGCAAAGCTAAATTTTTTATAATAGTAGTTTAGAAGGAAGTAGATTACAGAATTGAAAAAAAACTTTAGAAAAGTCACATTTATGATGTTGAAGCAAATAACCTAAACTTGTAATTTCAAATAAAATAAAAATCCCACAAAAGCAGGGCAATATGAATGAAATATGACTCAAAAAATTTGAAAATCTGGTTGTAATGTTTAAGTTTCAAAGACAAAGAAAAATACAATTTGCATATGGAGGAGGAAATGGTTCATAAGAAGGAAAAAAACCCACATGAGTATGTGAGCAAACAGAGGACCAGACTGTCAAATCAGAGTTATATAAATCAGTTCTTACCCAGGATTATACTTTACTAATAACATGAAAAGCAAACAAAGTGGCTCCAATACAGCTGGGAGATGTTTTTTTTATTTGGGTTTTTTTTTTTTTTTTTACTGTTTATTTATTTATTTTGAGAGAGGCAAAGAGTAAGAGAGAGTGAGTTGGGGAAGGACAGAGAGAGAGGCAGAGAGAGAATCCAAGCAGGCTTTGTATTGTTAGCCTAGAGCCTGATGTGGAGCTCAATTTCACAAACTCTGAGATGGTGACCCGAGCCGAAACCTGGCTCACCTGACTGAGCCACCCGGGTCCCCCGAATGTCTCCACTTGATGCCAAGATGGCTTATGATTTTATATAATACTTTCAGAAAATCATGTATTCCTAAGTCCTTGGAAATAGCTGTGTTTACTGTAAGTAATCATAGGTCATGGATATTTGGCTAAGAGTTTTAATAAAAAAGGACTCTCCTACTTTCAAGACAATACTAAGAGTCTCTTAGGAAGAATTTCAGTTAACATATTTGCAAGATTAGACCAGGTCACCTGCCTCTTCCCCAGCAGCATTTACCTAGTATTCAGCACAGGGATGAAATGGTCCAGCTGCTTTCTATCTTTCCTCCCATTTGTATTCCTTTCAGTTTGATACCCCCTTGCTATATATATTTTTTTCAGTTTTTTAAAAGATATCTGTCTTACACAATTTTCTCCAACATCTTTTACAAAATAATACGCCAAAGGACCATTGGGATTTGAATTTTTCAATGAGAACTGCAATTCCCCCTGCAAATAGGGTAATTTGACTCTAGACCTCCTACCTTCCCTCTAATTCAGACTTTCCGGCTCAGCAGATGTACAATTTACTACAAAGCTAATAACAGTACATTCACTAGAAATTGCTCTTGGCCCCTTACTCCCAGTCCTATAACTTTATTTTGACAAAGACTCATAGAACTGTCATCATAGAGGGATTCATAATTAGTCTTAATGAGACCAGATGAGGTAAACTTATGACTTGGCCTAAAGTATCTCTGGAATACACACTGTCAAAAATAAAGTTATTGATATGATGTTTCAGGGCATCAGCTTACTTGAAAAGCTTATTTAATCTCAGGCCTGGGAATACTAGATTAGGAAAACTAAAGAAAAAAAATGTATTGAAGAGGTAAAAAGTTATATAGTTAGGCAATTACATCCTCCACCACCCAGATTTTAGAAAACTTACTTCCTTTCATAATTCAATTTCAAGGTCTACTAATTTAACTAAAATATCCAAACTTTTTATAAATTTATGTATATAACTGAAGTATACTTGACACACAATGTTACAATAGTTTCAGATACACAGATAGTGATTCAACAGGTCTATATGCTCATACAACACTATTTCAATACGATTGACTATTTTCCCTATGCTGTACCTTTTATCTTGTGACCTATTCATTCATTAACTGGAAACCTATACTTCCCACTTCCTTTACCCATTTTGCCTTCCCCCAGCCCCCTTCTCTATGACTACCATCAGTTTTTTCTTTGTATTTATGGATTTGTTTCTAATTTTCTTTTTGTTTTTACAACTTTTTTTTTTTTTTAAAGTAACAAGTATTTACATTCTTCATTCTATTTCCAATGAGGCCACTGGTCTAGGAGCAGTAAGATAGTTGTGAATTATTTGCCTTGATGTATGTTGATCAAAAGAAATTCATCCAGGTAGGCCAAATTGATAGAGTTTGCTAAAGACATTAAATTTTCATTCTTCAAGACTGGTTTTGTTACAGTATAGGGGTAGTGTAGAATTAGGCATCATTCTGGGTAATGCCTACATGAGGCTAGAAGACAAGTCTCAGAGGATCCATTTGAAATTTATGCCCTGATCCATGCCCTTCGAGAGTTTTGCTTACAGCTTTTTCAAGTGACACCTTTCCTGTGTACATGACGTACAGTTCTTTGGCACAGTGACCTTGTAGTTTGATTGGGTTCATGGGTTTCTGTCATCCCTTAGTCCATCAGATGCAAAGTCTAATTACTGACACAACTAGAACCAGGCAGCCACCAAGGCATCTGATTTAGTCTTAACAGTCGTTTTTGAGTCTTCAACTATGTTTTGATTTTTGGCTTTTGGCATTTTTTTTTGGTGGTCATCTACATAATCTACTTCTTTAAATCTCCACAAAAATTACCATTCTTTCTGGGTCTATTTGCCTAATTATACATAAATGCTATTGGCTATGTACTAAAATTCTGTGCATATTATAATAATGCATTGAGAAGGGGAAATACATATACATACATAGATCAGTAGTTGAAATAATGCAAAAATTGAGATGTTTAGGAAATTTTTATAATTTTTTAATTATCAAAAATTATATATATACATACCTCACTAAAAGGTATATAATATATACATGCATATATATTTATATATTATCACTAAAAATATATGAGGTTGCCCTTCTTCATCGAGGTGGCTTCATCTTCAAGGTCTATTGTTGCTGATCTCCATACATTAAAGTGTCTCTTAACCAGAAAGTCTCATCAGTGAGTCAGGTGGCTAACTTTGCCTTGACTGAGATAGAATCTGGGGCTCTGATCAACAGTGATGGGAGCAAAAGTTCTTTGGAAGCTTTTCTCCTTCACTTTTTGGGCAGTGAATCAACCTCCTCCTGAACACAGTAAACTCCCCTTGAATTCTCTTCCCTTCATTGTGTTCTTTGACATAATCCACTTTATGAGTGGGCTTGGCTCCATTGCTCCCTCTCCTGTGTACTACTAGAAGGCTGTTTTCCCCAAACTATTGAATGTAACCTATTATTCCACTTTTATTTCACTCTCAGTAGGAGGTAAGACATTAGCTTTTCATTCAGGACTTTTCATGTTCTATGGCTTTAATTGAAGCAATAAATTTAGCACCTTATTTGAGAATTATCTGTTATAAATCAGGATCCTCATAATTGGATTTGAGGTCTTTCAGACTAGGCTATAGAGAGTGAATTTGCTAAGATGTTTGAAGAGTTTGGAGCACGGCTGGGGCTGCTCCCTTCACCAATCAAACTTTGGTAATAAGCTGTCAAACTTTTAATAGAAAAACTATATATATGTATATGTATTTACTTTTTTCACTCCATTTTTAAAAGCTAAATAAACAAAACCACCCAGTTGATCAGGCTGTCATTTCCTCAAAGGCCTTTTCATGTCTCCCCTTCAGCCTCCATTTCTTTTGTAAGATATGGAATTTTCCCCTTATTATGTAGTTCTTTTACTTTTAATGCCTTCTGCTGAATACTCCCCTTTTTTCCCTAGTGCAAGTTTATACAAGGCACTCGAGATCAAGAGCCCATCCCTTCACCGCATCTGGCAACATCCTTGTCCATGGCATTAAGTTCAGTTTATCTTGGAGCGCCTGGGTGGCTGAGTCAGGTGAGCATCGAATCCTTGATTTCAGCTCAGGTCATGATCCCAGGGTGGTGGGATAGTGGGACACAGCCCTGCGTCAAGCTCTGTGCTGGGCTCTGTGCCAAGCATGGAGCCTACTTAAGATTCTCTCTGTCTCTGTCTCTCTGTGCCCCCCTCTTTGCCACTCTATCACTCTCTAAAATGAATAAATAAATTGAGCTTGTTTTATGGTCATCATTAAGACAGTAGAAAGTTACTTATATGGTTAACATTTTGACCACTTAGGAAGGATTCCATTTGTATGTTGGGAAAGGTGGGACAGTTACCCTTCTCAGGATAGATGTGCCCAACAGCATTAGTCAACTGCTGCAAATTAGATGGCACATGCTTAGACACTCCTATCCAGAAAAATGTGCAATCTGTTGAGTATCTGTATCAATTCACATAAGTCCATTTCACTCAGTAGAATATAAAATTAGTGATGTGCCTTCTGAATATTAATTTTAAGAATATGTTCCTATATAACTCACCATGTTTCTGTTGATATTGTTTAATAAAATAATCCAGCTAGCTAAAAGATACTTTTTTTCTGGCCTCCAGATATTATATATTCTTATAGATAATAGAAGACCTTAATTGAGTTACCTTGTAAGTGACTATCACATTTCTACACTGCCATAAGGCTTCTTAAGCCAAAAGCTTAAGAAAACTTTCCAGGGATAGGAAAAACTAGTCTTACATACAGATTTTTCTTTTACTTTCATTTACTTTTCTTTTAAATTCTTAGACTGAATGAAGGCTATTAGCAATGACCAAGGAATAGAAATTTTGCTACCTTTCCTTCAGTTTTATACTGACTAACAATTACTTAGCTGGTTCTACTAGATCTCTTTTCTCCAGATTCCACTGATAAGATTCCTCAGTTTACCAAACCATCATTTCCCTCTTACAAAGGATGGGTAGGTCATAATTCTGTCATCAAAGTGTCATTACATTTTTTTATCCTCACGTTTTCTTCTAAAAATTACCCTAGCTATTATGATTTATAAGCCTGTAAAGCAATCCTATTCACAATGCCAGTGAAAGTTCTCACAAAAATTGAATTGTCAGATCTGACTCATACAAATCAGAGACATTATCCAGCATTAAATGTTACTAATAATATGAAATATACAATCATGCAAGAAGAAAAGGCAAAAGTTGGAAAAATCTGCATATTCTGCACAGCTCCTTGGTACTTGTCTCACATTGGACACATTCCCTCTGGCCCAATGGGGTAGATGAGGTCATTAAGTGTAGTTACAGGGTCCCTTCACCCAAAAGTGAGAGCTTAGGTTTTGAAGCATCTTTGGTTTATACCCAGATGATTGTATGCCTTGTGTGACATTTTCCAGGGAGTCATCCCTCATAAATCTGTAGATTTAAGACTTGTTTACTATAAGAAATCCTAAAACATGATAATTCCTATAAGTCTAATTCATAGATGTTACTCTTGTCATAAATATCAGAAGTTTATTTACCAAAAGATCAAAATGTAAGTATATTTGCAAGGAGATAAAACCAAACCATCAACCAACCTTCTTTTCCCAGGACAACTTGCCCCAACAAACTTTCCTTATAATTTGGGGAGGAATGGATTCTAGACCCGCTGTTTTAATGTCTTTTATAACCCAGAATGGGTTTGGGTGAGTCTACAGCTCTAAAATCTAAAAGTTAACAAGGAACAGTATCAGAAACTTGATGGAAAATGAGTTTGAACTAAGACTCCTAAATCTAATGATATATGTTAAACATACAAGAAAAATAATATATATCCAACTCTAGCTAATTAAAGAAAATGTCTCACATGAAATTCTTATTTTTTAACAAAAATATTCACCCAAATTTTTAAAAACCAATATGCATATGTCTGCACTTTGTACTTAAGCTTTTACATATATATTTTTAAAATTTGATTCCATTTGAGTTTATTCTTGTGTATGGATCTGATTTTAACTTTTTCCAAATAACTTCCTGTTTTACCATCTTTTATGAAGTCTAATTCCAAGATTTCAGATACTCTTTTTAAAATGTAAGTCCCCATAGTATATTGATTCTATTTCTGGATTCCTATTCTAGTCCATTGGTTTTGATGTTCATCAGAAACCAATACCAAAACATTCTTGTTATCATGGGGCATGTTACTATAACATGTCAGAAGCTGGGTGGCTTACATAACATAAATAAATATGTCACAGTTTTGAGGCTGGAAAGTCCAAGATCATAGTGCCGGCTGATTCACTTCCTGCTGAAAGCATTCTTTATGGCTTACAGATAGCCACCTCCTTGCTATGTTCTCACAGAGTCCTTTTTCTGTTTATGCTGGAGAGAGACAGACAGACAGACTAGCAGACAGACATGGAACATGAAGGAGAAAGGGAGTTTTCTGGTATTTCTTACAAGGACACTAACCCCATCAGATAAAGGCCTTCTCCTTATGAACTCATTTAAACTTGGTTACTTTCATAAATTCTCTATCTCTAACATAGTCTCCATGGGAGTTAGAATTCCAAGATATGATTTTATAGGAACACAAACATTTAGTCCATAACATGGTGTTTTATCATATGTATGCATTTTTTATCTAGTAGAATCTCTCCTAGCTCTTCACTATAGCATATCATTTTTAGAATTGTTTTTGCTATTTATTCTTATGTTTTCTTATACGAATGCTATAATCAGTTTCTCTCATCCACACACACAAATACAAGACTATGTAATATAAAGTAAGTTTAACATAATAGGATGTTTCATAGATGTGTACATATTGATGTTTACATTTATATGTATGCGTGTTTGTATTCCTGTAACAGGAGGAAAAAAAGACACACTTGTTTTCCAGGAAATTTGAACATTTACAAAAGCTGTATTAACCTATCTATTAAATCATTTGTTAAAATCACAATATACCATAAAGTATACCAAATAAAATGCAGTATATGATCAAAAGAAAAGTGTACATTTATTTGGAAGAATCATGGATTTCCCAGTTAGACACTATAGGTCAAAGGCAAAATTAAAATAAATGGAAAATGATTTTTTAAATATTAATGAATATAATACACCAGAATTTAAGAGACACTTAGAGAGTGAAAGAGGACTTTGATTACCTCCATTTTGACCTCAATCTGTACTTTCTAATTGATTAAGTTCTTCTTTCCAGCTTACCTCTTACCTAAAGCAAAAGACCCTGCAAGCAAAGTATCCCTAGGTGGAAACTGAAACTGGCCCCTCAACCAATAAGGACTGCCCCGATTCAGCAAGACCCTATGTGATTCACCCCATAACAGCGATTGACTTGACCTTTGCTGCCACCTGAATGTACTCACTGACCTTTTTCCTACATTTCCTTATATAATCCTAGAAGTATTTTTAGCATTTTGGAGATAGTCTATGAAACATTAATCCACTGTCTTCCCGGTGTTGGCCTTATTGAAAAAGTCCTTTCTTGTTTCACCACATTAATTTCTTTGCCTTTGGATTTTGACAGTGGTGGGTGGCTAAAACTGGTCTGTATGGGACCTCTGAGCCAGGTGTTCTTGCACTCCTGCACCCTGGCAATATGAATAGTATTAAATATTAATATAAACAAACCACAGGCACAAAATGGTGTCACCTAAGGCCTTATGTCACATACACATACAAAATAAGTAAATAGACAAAGGAGTAGGGAAAGGAGGAATCAAATTAACAAAATCTGAAATAGAAAAAATAACAACTGACACCACAGATACAAAAGATTTTTTTAATAGTTTATTGTCAAATTGGTTTCCATACAACACCCAGTGCTCTTCCTCACAAGTGCCCTCCTCCATCACCACCACCTCTTCTCCCCCCCTCCTTCCCCTTCAACCCTCAGTTCATTTTCAGTATTCAATAGTCTCTCAGGTTTTGCGTCCCTCTCTCTCCCCAATTCTCTTTCCCTCTTCCCCTCCCCATGGTCCTCCATT
>NC_043705.1:127853820-127869296 GCF_006229205.1 Suricata suricatta | reverse complement strand
GACCTGAATGTGAGAAAGGAAACCATCAAAACCCTCGAGGAGAAAGTAGGAAACAACCTCCTTGACCTCAACTGCAGCAGTTTCCTACTCGACACATCCTCAAAGGCAAGGGAAATTAAAGCAAAACTGAACCCTTGGGACTTCATCAAGATAAAAAGCTTCTGCAAGGCAAAGGAAACAATCAAGAAAACTAATAGGCAACCGACAGAATGGGAAAAGATAGTTGCAAATGACATATCAGATAAAGGGCTAATATTGAAAGTGTACAAGGAACTCACCAAACTTCACAATCACAAAACAAATAATCCAGTGAAGAAATGGGCAGAAGACATAGATACTTCTCCAAAGAGGACATCCAGATGGCCTACAGGCACATGAAACGATGCTCAACATCACTCAGCATCAGAGAAACACAAATCAAAAACACACTGAGATACCACCTCATGCTAGTCAGAGTGGCTAAAATGAACAAATCAAGAGACTATAGATGCTGGTGAGGGTGTGGAGAGACGGGCACCCTCCTACACTGCTGGTGGGAATGTAAACTGGTGCAGCTGCTCTGGAAAACAGCGTGGAGGTTTTTCAAAAAACTATCGATAGAACTCCTCTATGACCCAGCAATAGCACTGCTAGGGATTTACAAAAGATTTTAAGAGAAGATTTTGAAAAACTATATGCCAAGAAATTGGACAATGGAAAAGAAATGGATAAATTCCAGGAACTATATAACCTCCCAGAATTGAGTCAGGAAGAAATAGAAAATTTGAACTGACTGATTACCAGCAATGAGGTTGAATCAGTAATCAAAAATCCCCTCCAAAAACTATTGGGACTAAATGGCTTCACAGGTGAATTCTATCAGACATTTAAAGAAGAGTTAATACCTCTTCTTCTCAAACTGTTCCAAAACATAGGAAAGGAAAGAAAACTACCAAATTCATTCTAGGAGGCCAGCATTACCCTGATACCAAAACCAAATAAAGACATCACTAAAAAAGAGAACTATAGGCCAATATCCCTAATGTACATAGATGCAGAAGTCCTCAACAAAATACTAGCAAAGCAAATCCAACAGTACATCAAAAAAAAAAACCAAACAAAAACCAAAAAAAAAAAACCAAAAAAACAAAAACAAAAACAGAAAAGAAAACAGAACATTCACCATGATCAAGTAAGATTTATTCTTGGGATGCAAGGGTGGGTCAATATTTATAAATCAATCACTGTTATACATCACATCAATAAGAGAAAGAATTAAAAAACATGATCCTTTCAGTAGATTTAGAAAAAGGATTTGACAGAGTAAAACATCCATTCATAATAAAAACCCCCAACAAGGTAGCTTTATAGGGAACATACCTCAACATAATAAGTGCCATAAAGGAAAACAAAAATAAAACCCACAATCTACATTGTACTCAATGGTGAAAAACAGAGTTTTTCCCCTAAAGTTAGAAGCAAGATAAGGATGTGAACTCTTACCATTTTTACTCAACATAGTACTGAAGTTCTGGCCACAGCAATCAGACATAAGAATGAAAAGCATCCAAATTGCTATGGAAAAATTAAAGCTTTCACTATTTGCAAATGACATGATACTATATGTAAAAAGTCCTAAAGACTATGCCAAAAACAAAAATACTAGAGCTGCTACATGAATTCGGTAAGATGCAAAATACAAGATACAAAGTCAATGTACAGAAATACATTGCATTCCTATACACTGATAATGAATTAGTAGAAAGAGAAGAAAACAATCTTATTTACATTTGCATCAAAAATAATAAAATGCCTAAGAATAAACTTAACCAAAGATGTGAAACACCTGTATTCTGAAAACTATAAAACATTGATGAAATAGAGACAACACAAACAAATGGAAAGATATTCCATGCTCATGGATTAGAAGAACAAATATTGCTAAAATGTCCATGCTACCCAAAGCAATCTACAGATTTCATACACTCCCTATCAAAATATAAATAACATTTTTTTTCACAGAACTAGAACAACCAATTCTAAAATTTGTATGGAACCACAAAAGACCCTAAAACCAATCTTGAAAATGAAGACCAAATCTGGAGGCATCACAGTTGTAGATTTCAAGATATTCTACAAAGCTCTGGCAATCTGAAATAAAAGTACTGGCACAAAAATAGACACATAGATCAATGGAACAGAATAGAAAGCCCAGAAATAAACCTACTATTATATGGTCAATTAATCTTGGACAAAGAGGGCCAGAATGATGAGGAAAAGTCTCTTCAACAAATGTTGTTGGGAAAAGTGGACAACTACATGCAAAAGGGTGTAATGGGACACTTTCTTACACCCATACACAATAATTTCTCTTCATTGGCCATAACAACATTTTTCTAGATATATCTTCTGGGACAAAGGAAACAAAAGACAAAATAAATTATTGTGACTACATCAAAATAAAAATCTTCTGTACAGCAAAAGAAACAATCAGCAAAACTAAGAACCTATTGTAAGAGAAGATATTTGCAAATACATATCCAATAAAGGGTTAGTGTCCACAATATATAAAGAACTTATACAACTCAATACCAAAAATAATAGTCCAGTTAAAAAAGGGCAGAAGGCATGAACAGACATTTGTACCAAGAAAACATACAGATGGCCAAAACTTTTTAATAAGATGTCAAACATTACTCATCATCAGGGAAATGCAATTCAAAACTGTGATGCCTAGAGGGCAGAATATTGAACTAAAGAAGATTATTTGCAAGCCATAACTCATAGAATTTGCCTTGCTAGGATTTGAACTTGCTTGCTATCCATCACCTCTTCCTCTTTGAATGGGAAGATCTATCTTCTACCTGTCCATCATTGTATTTTGGAAGTTGTAACCTGTCTAGTTTTTTAAACAAACCAAATGTGAGTCTTCTCCTTGGTGAGTCACATATAGAAATTATATCAGGTGGAATTGTCATGCAAAGGAAACTTTTAAATAAGGAGATCACAGGGAATAACTTTGAAAGCTATGACTCTCTGAGTAAGGGTGGGTGGGCTCCTTTTATTTAGGGTTAGGATGAATATTTAGATAAGGGAGACCTTATGGATATATGCACAACATTGTATGTTGTGTAAATGAGCCTTATGCTTCTCTTTGGCTGGAGATTTTGGTATTATAATGAGGTAAAGATAACTATTGGTCGTTCTGTGGGTCACTCCATGGTCCATCTGCACAAGTCTGAATCAAGGGTTGAGTTCAAACTGATCTGGGTGGTATGGCCAGTGGAACTCTTTGTCATGGTAGTCATTGAGGGTTAGAGAAAGACACCAGATTCCTCTCCATGTTCATGAACCTAGGAAAGGTCTTATGAAGACTCAGTGAGAAGGAGGCCATCTTCCAGCGAGGAGGAAAGTTCTCACTAGAAACCAATTTTTTTGGCACCTTGATCTTGAACTTCCTAATGGTCTCCAGGACTTTGAGAAATCAGTTTCTATTGTTTAAGCCAACTAGTCTTTGATATTTATTGTGGAAGCCCAAATAGACTAAGACAATAGGTTTCTTGGTCACACGAATCTTCTCCTCTAATATCTGGGAAACCTCTGACGAGGTGTATTATTACAGCAGCGGTGAAGAGTAGAAGAGCTATTCAAGAAAAGCAGTCACTGCAAGGAAATTTGGGGCAGCCCTGGATACTGCTGGGAATTGTTCCTTACATTACTAGCTAGCATTTACAAGGGCTGTCACAGTTAGTTTCACAAGCTGCCAGGAACTTCTGTCTCTAGGAGGGTTTGACAGCTGATGGAGACACTGGTGGTAGGGCCTAGCCTTTGAGGGTGCATCAGGAAGTGTTTCTGTCAAGAGTGACTGTATCTGCGAAGAGGCACTGCTGTCAAGTAAAGCCCTTAGGACAAAGCAGATCCTGTTCTTTCACTTTTAGAGAGAAAGTGACTGGATGGTGAAGGTATTAAACACCTTTTACATGATAAAAAACTGAAGGACTAGAGAATGTTTAACTTAGGAAAGTTAACACTCTGGCGATGTGAGAAGTCCATTCAAATTTCTGAAGCTGTCCATCTTGGAGTAGGTATTAACTGTGTTTTATAGTTTCTTAAGAGGGAAGACTGGAATGTGTGGGTGGAAGCTTCAGGAAGAGAAATACTGGCTTAGTATAAAAACTTTTTTTCTTTACTTTTAGAACTGTCCAAAGATGTAATTGAACTACAGTGACTTTTTTTAACTTCTGAATTTGAAAAAATGGTAGATTTACAGAAGAGTTGCAAAACGTACAAGTTTCACATATTCTTCACTATTAACATTAACAACTTCTGTAATCATAGTAGAATGATGTAAACTAAGACTAAACTAATAACAACAAAACACCAATAGTAATATTGATAGAATATTATGAACTAAACTACATACTATTTGAATTCCATTTGTTTTTTTTTCCACTGAAGTCTTCTTTATCGTCTCTTTCAGGATCAAATTTCAGATATAACATTATATTTTGTTTTCATGACTCAGTGACTTGTAATATCTGTTGAGGCCTTTCTGTATTATTACTGAAGGCATGAATTAATGCCTATATTAATTAATATAATGCCTATGTTAATGTGAGCTGCATGTGATATGTAATAATTTTATATTAGTTAACTGTGACTATTTTTTAATAAGACAAGCTCAAATTTATTTGGATAGATCAGTTTGGAATTTTAACTGAATGGTACAGTAAAATTATTACAAATGATATTGGCAAGAATGAATTATGTAGCATTCTCCAAGATCCTCTGTCTTTGATAAGACTCTAGTGATTAAAATATATAGTAATAATAAGAAAGTACTGATGCACAAAATTATGCAGGAGTCTAAGTACAAACTTTTGGATATTGGACTTTAAATATGAATTTCATGTACCTTGTTGATTAGAAAATATTTTATCACTTCTACTTATACAGCTGGTCAGGCTCACTGTATCTTATTTATGAAATTAAGTGTGATATAATTAAGTGAAGAACGTTAATAATATAACAAGCTGAATATGTTTAAAAATTCATTACTTAATAGTGGTTATTTTCAAACTTTTCTGCCTGAGAACTTGCATTATTTCATGCATCACTGAGACTATAGACCCAAACCTCATTGCCTTTGAATCTGTAATCTTCTTAGGTGGATCAACTTTAGGTAGTTTTTAGTCTAACAATATGTATTTTTTAAATATTTAGTTGCTTTCTTGATTTGGCTAAAGAGGAATCAGGGCTATTGAAAGAATATTAAAATGAAGTCATATTAAATAGTATGGCAAACACCTAAGATTTATCAAATTTGTACAATATCCCCCCAAAGTGTTAATGTCTGTTTGAATTGAGAATGTTAAGTTTGCAATTGTTTTCTTTCTTTCTTTTTTTTATTAGTTTATTGTCAAATTGGTTTCCATATAACACCCAGTGCTTCTCCCCACAAGTGCCCCCCACCATGACCATCACCCCCTACCCTCCCCCTTTAGTCCAGAGTTCGTTTTCAGTATTCGATAGTCTCTCATGATTTGTGTCCCTCACTCGCCCCAGCTCTCTTTCCCGTTTCCCCTCCCTATGGTTCTCTGTTATTTTCTGTTAGACCTATTAGTGCAAACATATGGTATCTGTCCTTCTCTGCCTGACTTATTTCGCTTAGCATGACACCCTTGAGGTCCATCCACTTTCCTACAAATGGCCATATTTCATTCTTTCTCATTGCCATGTAATACTTCATTGTATATATATATATATACCACATCTTCTTGATCCACTCATCAGGTGATGGACAGTTAGGCTCTTTCCATGTTTTGGCTATTGTTGACAGTGCTGCTATGAACATTGGGAGACATGTGCCCCTATGCATCAGCACTTCTGTATCCCTTGGGTAAATCCCTAGCAGGGCTATTGCTGGGTCATAAGGGAGTTCTATGGATAGTTTTTTGAGGAACCTCCACACTGTTTTCCAGAGCAGCTGCACCAGTTTACATCCCACCAACAGTGTAGGAGGGTGCCTGTTTCTCCACATCCTCGCCAGCATCTATATTCTCTTGCTTTGTTCATTTTAGTGACTCTTGACCAGTGTGAGGTAGTATTTCAGTGTAGTTTTGGTTTGTATTTTCCTTATGATGAGTGACACTGAGCATCGTTTCATGTGCCTGTTGGCCATCTGGATGTCCTCTTTGGAGAAGTGTCTATACAGGTCTTCTGCCCATTTCTTCACTGGATTATTCATTTGTCGTGTATGGAATTTAGTGAGCTCCTTGTATATTTTGGATACTAGCCCTTTATCTGATATGCCATTTGCCACTATCGTTTCCCATTCTGTCGGTTGCCTGTAAGTTTTTTTTATTGTTTCCTTTGCCGTGCAGAAGCTTTTTATCTTGATGAGGTCCCAGTAGTTCATTTTTGTTCTTGATTCCCTGGCCTCTGGGGATGTGTCGAGGAGGAAATTGCTGCAGTTGAGGTCTAGGAAGCTATTTCCTGCTTTCTCCTCTAGAGTTTTTATGGTTTCCTGTCTCACATTCAGATCCTTTATACATTTTGAGTTTGTTTTTGTGAATGGTGTAAGAAAGTGGTCTAATTTCATTTTTTTACATGTTGCTGTCCAGCTCTCCCGACACCACCTGCTGAAGAGGCTGTCTTTTTTCCATTGGATACTCTTTCCTTCTTTGTCAAAGATTAATTGGCCATATACTTGCTTAACGAAATAAGTCAGTCAGAGAAAGACAGATATCATACGTTTTCACTCATATAAAGAATTTAGAAACTTAACAGAAGACCATGGGGGATGGGAAGGGGAAAAATAGTTTCAAATAGAGAGGGAGGAAACCACAAGAGACTCTGAAATATACAGAACAAACTGAGGGTTAATGTGGGTGCGGGGGAGAAGGGGAAATGGGTGATGAGCACTGAGGAAAGCACTTGTTGGCATGAACACTGGGTGATGTATGTAAGCGATTAATCATGAGAATCTACTTGCAAGGAATTATTTTCTTAAGTATAAATTATTGTCAAGTTAGCTACTATACAGTGTATACAGTATGCTCTTGGCTTTGGGAGTAGATTCTCATGATTAATCGCTTACATACATCACCAGTGCTCATCCCAACAAATGCCTTCCTCAGTGCTCATCACCCATTTCCCCCTCTACTCCGCACCCACATCGAATATTGTTCTCAATATATCCAAGTCTCGTGGTTTCCTCCCTCTCTGTTTGAAATATTTTTCCCCTTCCCTTCCCCCATGGTCTTCTGTTAAGTTTCTAAATTCTTCATATGAGTGAAAACCTGTGATATCTGTCTTTCTCTGACTGACTTATTTCGTTAAGCATAATACTCTCCTTACTTTCTTTTACCTAAAAGTATATTGAATGGTGAAGTGCTTTCATCACCAAGAAGCAAACAAGTTTTGTAGGATGCAAAATTTGGACAATTCAGAGTAGTTATTTTTCTTTCTCTTTCATTATTTGTATATCTTTTATTCTTCTACAGTATTTAGGAAAGTCTCTTTTCTTCCTCAAGTTTCTTGTCTTTTTTTAGTTCATATATTCTGGGTCAACGTACATCTATAAGCTATTTCATTGATGTCAATTTCATCAATCAAAGCAAAAGAACCTCAATGTGATGCTGAAACTCAGCGAGAGAGTCAGAATCATGGACTCACCGGTTCCTGTCTATGTAGAGAGCTGTCTTTCAGGGATTATACATTGATGAGTGTTTTGTCTAACTTTTCTTATAATTGTGACCTTGAAGGAGAATTATCTAACAGTTGTTGACTAAAAAGATACATATAATAATGTAGTTTCATCTCATTTAGATATGTATAACTTTTAAAACACAGTCTAGCTAGAATTATGTTGGGTTTTACCAAATGAATTTTATTCAAAAGGGAGATACAGTTGACCTAATAATACCACACTCTACTGACTGGATCTTACATGAATGTATTCCTGTGGAAATCAAGATTCCAAGTTTGTTGTATAGCAATCGTGGGAGAATTAGAACAAAAATACAAGTGCTGAGATTTCTTTGTCATGTAATATGACCTTATTATGAGAGAATGTACTTAATTGCTATAAAAAATGTTCAAATAAACTTGTTCTCTAGAGGGACATTAAGGAGTAATATGAACTCCTTACGTCCTTTGGTACACAAACCCCCAGTTTTGAAACTTGGGGAAATTTTCAGTATATGCAATAGAAATAGTTCTTAGGTCAAATCCATTTACTTACTTTCTCATTACCTATTGTTTCTCTTATGTAATTTACTTCTTATATAGCATGTTTTACTTCTTACCATAGCTCTTATTTTGTTCTATTTTGTTGGCAGTGGAATTGGAGTTAAGTACTCCCCCCCCACACACACAAATTGGCCATCCAAAATCATAGCTTAAAGTCTTCTGTATTTTTTGGGCACCTGGGTGGCTCAGTCGGTTAAGTGTCCAACTTTGGCTCAGGTCATGATTTCACGCTTTGTGTATTTGAACCCCGTGTTGGGTCCATATTGACAGCTGAGAGCCTGGAGCCTGTTTTGGATTCTGTCTCCCTCTCTCTCTGCTCCTATCCTGCTTATGTTCTGTCTCTCTGCCTCTCAAATAAATAAGCATTTAAAAACTTTTAAAATTTTTCCACATTTTTCTTTTGTATGTCTTCTACACATATTCTGAGCCTGCTTTTGCCCTTAACTAAAATATCTGGATAATCCTATTATACAGCTCTCTATGATGAGTGTTGGAATATAATACTATCTTCCTCTCCAATTTTATTTATTAAGACAGTATTAGGAGATGATTTACTATTCAACTCGATGAATTTATCCTCTCTCCATTCCACTGTCCTTGTTCTTCTCTGTACTTCCCATAATTTTTGCTATGCTCTTTGCAATATCTCTTGTATTGGAGCTCCACAAAGTTACCCTCATTTGAAGATTTGTTATAAGGACTTGGAAGACTCAGTATATAATTATACTAATTTCTAAGGATCATCACAGTGACATAGTAGGAGTATACAGTCAGATGATAATAAAAAAGGAATGGTTGAATTCTGCAGGAATTTGTATTTGGGCTATTTTATGCTCTCTCCCTCCTATGTTTGGTCATAGAGAAAATTCTTCAAGCAATGAAAATGCATCAACATGTATATGATGTTCCTGCCAAGGGAAGCCCATTAGAGACTCAGCGTCAAGGTTTATTATTAGGAGGTAGTCACATGGCACCTTCTACCTAAAATTTATCAAAATTCCATACTCCCAGTTTAAAAGCAAGTATTGAGTATAAATCATTCGCACAAACAGTCTAGGCATGATGAAACATTAGCTTCACTTAACCCTCTCAAAATCCCAGTTCTGAGCTTTTAATCTAAGGATCAACCTTCCAAGCAACCTCAAACCTGCTATGCTAATTCTTTTCGGTGTACTCTCCAACTTTTCATACTTTTGATTATAATTGTTTTTTCCAATCCACTTTCTACAAGACAGAAAAATGGTTTCCTAGCTGTGAATTAAATTATGGCCTTAAATCCTTGAAGTCATTCCAAAAATCCTTTGTAGGGATGTTTTGTACATCAGATCAGATATAGGAGATCAGTTTGGTAGTATCCTCAGGGAATTATTTTGATATGTCCAGGTAATTTTACCACTTACAGCATGATGATTTTTCAGCATATACAACCTCTGCCATTATTGGAGGTCTTTTACAAAATGTGTGTGTGTGTGTGTGTGTGTGTGTGTGTGTGTTTCCATTTAGTACAGAGTTGATAGACATTCTGTTAAGGGTCAGATAATCAGTATTTTAAACATAGCAGGCAATACGGTCTGTGACAATCACTCAACTTTGTCATTTTAGCAGGGAAGCAACCATAGAGAACAGTTAAATGCCTGGGAGTGTGTGTTGCAATAAAACTTTATTTACAAAAGCAGCTGATGAGTTAGATTTAGACCATTGCCACAGTTTGTTGACCCCCAATTTAATACAGATGAACTAGTAATCACTTATATGACTAACCAAAATCTCTACAAACACACATATATATCTTTAAAACTATTCCGGACTCAGATGTGTTTTATTTTAAGGACTTCTAACTAGAAAGTAAAGATGGTAGTAAGATATAAGAGGTATTTTTATACAAACCTCCTCTGTCACACTAAATTTTTGTGTTACAGTTTGAGGGGAAAATTTTTGTTATGAGGATAGAGATGTTTGGTAGGAGTGGAGTAGTAGAAATTTGGGCTGAATGAGACTTCTGTTGTTACATGAATGAATGTGTGAATGAAGGGAGTATAAGAAAACCTAGATATTGTCTATTACCAAAGACAGACAGAGGGTACTCAAGAATAAGGCTTAAGAGAAATTGTTCTTACTGCCCAAATGAGCAGTCAGTGATTCCCCATTTTGGCTGCAGATTATAATTGTTCAAGAAAATTTGAAAATTTCTGAATTAATTCATCTATAAATAAAAGATGCTACTCACCAAATGTTTTAGTATCTGTTTAAGGTTTATCAAGATGCCAAATTAGAATTGGTAAATGGTGATTTACAATGACAAATTTCTACAATTCATACTTAAAATATCTAGCTATATATGAAACAGTACATATAAATCACCATACCAGAAGATTAAGAGAAATGCAGATTTCTGATTCCTAGTCCAATTCAAATTTAATAGAGTGATGTAAAACAGAGAGATTCTGAGATAGAGATATGTTTATGTTTTCTTAAACAGGCCATGGGTAGGAGGTGGCAGAGGAATGAAAGAGGGATTAAGTGTTATTACACATATGGTTCTGGAAATATTTGTAGACTAACATAAATGGACAAATGATGCTAAAACTGAAATACAACAACGGCGTCAATATTGTGGACTGGTAAACCATTTACTAGCTTGTATCTAATCAGCTCTACTGGAGGAGCAGGCACATTAGCTATTATTTAATTATTTATATATATTTAAAACACTATCTGTATTAAAGGTACAGTGAAACTAAATAATCATGAGCCTTAGAAATACATCTTTGCTTTCTGTATCCTAGAATTTGCAGTCAGACAGTTAGCAGTCACTTAGGCTTCCTCGGTTCACTTCAGGACCTCGCAGTTTACCCAGTCGATGCTTTGAGCCTGCCTAAAACAGTCTTGGGAGACTTTACCACTTATATTTAGCATCTAGATTATCAATCTAGAAATGTAGGATCTAACAAGTTTGACTAATATGATAAATCCCTGCTCTGTTTGTATTTAAATACTGAGTTTAGTGTTCCTTATATTCAAGAAATTGGTTATATGTCTCTTCAGTTAAACAATCTTCCATCTCCAAATGCCTATAATTATTATTACAGAGTAAAGGATAATAATGTCAGGGTTCTTGCTCAGCAAGAATTTATGAAGGCAGAAAATGACAGGGAAGTGATAATTTAAGTAAGTTGATTAAATAGACGTATATCATTCTATTTTGGCAGAGACAGCAAGGGGAATAAGAGTACAGAAAAATGATGGCATTTAAACTGTCATTTTCAGGGAAGGGGCCTGGGTGGCTCAGTTGTTAAAAAGTCCAACTCTTGATCTCAGTTCAGGTCAGGATCTCATTGTTCCTGAGTTCGAGCCCTTATTGGGCTGTGTGCTAATGGTGTGGCTGCTTGGGATTCTCTCTCCCCCTCTCTCTCTGCCCTCTCAATCCCTTGTGTGCACTCTCTGTCTCTTTGAAAATAAATAAATATCATATCAAATTCCATATATTCAGATATGGAATTTGAGAAACTTAACAGGTGAACATAGGGGAAGGGAAGGAAAAATAAGATAAAAACAGAAAGGGAAGCAAACCATAAGAGACTCTTAAATACAGAGCACAAACTGAGGGTTGATGGGGGTGGAGCGGTGAGGGGAATCGAAATTAAGGAGGACACTTGTTGGGATGTAAGTGAGGAACACTGGGCTCTACTTCTGAAGCCAAGACTACACTGCATGTTTGTTAACTTAAAAATTAAAAAAAATGCGTATAGACTATTGTTCAGCCATAAACAAACAGACAAAAAAATAAACCATCATTTTGAAAGAATTGATTCCTAAATTAATTGCACTGATTCTGCCTTTGCCTAACCCGTGTGTGGAAAACAGATTTCTTTGGATTGCTTACACTGAACAAAAATGGAGAAGAAAGTTTTGTTCAGAAGTGAATACAGAAATAAACCCCTTGAGGTAAGTGAAAGCCATGTGTCATATAGTTCTTTATAAAGAAATCTTTAAAAAGATCAAGAAAGAAGAGAAAGTAGGGGGAGGAAGAGAAATAGGACACAGACAAGGAAAAGAATGATCTGAGTTCATAAATATTTGGAGGAAGAACAGGATATCCAGAGTCAACCCAAAGAAAAGAAAGTACAAACAAAGCGGAAGTTATTCCGGTGCTGTTTTGAAGGATTCCGAATCTATAAGTTCAGGTACCAGAATGACTTGTCTATCAGAAGTGTCAACTCAGCATTTTATTGAAGGAAGAAGGATAGTAAAGTTACTAATAGAACATGTTTTTGAAATAAGGTTAGACCAGAATGTTCTCTTGGCCCTTACTAGATTTATAGCTTTCGTTGACATTACTTACATAACTATAAAGCCTCAGTTTCTATCCTTGTGAAAGGAGAGCAGCAATCTTTAATTTATTAAAATTTTCATTTATTAAATTTGTAATTTACAAATGGGCCGAGAATATTGAATCAGATCATGCATATGAAATGCTTTTTATTTGTTCATATTATTTATTGCTGCTTCTGTCATCTTACTCCAGTGTGACTTTAGTGAAGTCACAGGGATTCACCATATGGATATTTCTCAGAACCTACAGTCACTAAATCTAAGCAAAAGACTATGAAATGTATTTCGTCAAAGGAAAATGACTACCCCAGAAACACTCTCACTGTGTACATTTACACATTTTCTTTCTCGGTTCTGCTTCTTGATCTAAGTAATTCTTGGAGCACTGCCAAATTAGTGGTAAAAATGTGATCTATGAGAATGATACCATCTCTGGAACCTACCAGGGGTCAGTAGAAGAACCTGTGTTTTCCCTCTAAGCAGTGTGTAGCCTCAGCATAATGAGATGAGATTTTATGAGAATATTTTTCTCGCAAGAGCAGATTTCCTGGTGACAGGAACGGCAGATTCCCCAACTTTAACAGGAGCTAAGCTTTGGAATTATATGGAAATATGATACTGATTTTATGGTTGCTTGATGGGAGGGGCTAGAAGTTCTACTATTTTAGAAAATATGAATATAGTCATTCCATTTAGTGTGGCCATTTCCTTTGCGCACACTTTTGTGGTTCTGTGCTTTGTAAAACCTGTGTTCACTTACGTCTCACTCTTTTGCTTTATTTGCAAACCTTATCTAGAGGGTGATGTTATGCTCACTGATTCTACATAACAGAGCTACAGAGAAGGTAAAAGGAAGTTTTAATGTTAGGATTGTTTTAAATAAAATCACATCTTTGCAGTCATTTTGAGTTTTATTAAGGATCTCCTGTTCTGAAAGTTATTAGAAACCCTTTTTTGTTGCCTTTAGGATATTAAGGACTAGAAAGGGAGATAGCTTTACATGGGTATTATTATAGACTGAATATTTATGTGCCCCCCAAAATTCATATTTTGAATTTTGAAGCCCTAAGTCCCAATATGATGGTATTAGGAGAGAGTGCCTCTGGGATATAGTCAGGCTTAGATGAAATCATGGGGGTGGAGCCCTCACAATGGAATTAGTAACCATATAAGAATAGGTGTGAGAGAGCCCTTTTTCCCCTTGGTGCATGAGTACCGACAGAGACTTCTGTCTGCCAGCCAAGAGCGCTCTCACCAGGTACCTGACTTCCTGACCTCCAGAACTGCCAGAAATCAACACCTGCTGTTTAGGCCAACCAGTCCCTGGTGTTTTAATAGTCCGAGCTGACTAAGAAAATTATATAGTTGTGAACCTTAAAAAAAAAAAACCTTGAATCACAGAAACTATCTCTACTGGCACATGAAATATTTAATTTTTAAACAATGTGAAATCTGCTTCTTTCCCGCCTCTTTAATCTTTCTCAGCAATAAGCCAAAGGAAAACTAAAGTCGAAACTTCAAATGCCTGTGGAATACTTAAGTAAAATCGTCTCCTTTAGAATGGTGACAATGAAATCAAGCAGAGTACACCTATGGATGAAGGGAGGCCCTGGGCTAATAGGACTTTCCGAGCGAGGGGATGATTTGGGTAGTTTGTGACCTTCCTTCCTTACACGTCAAAGTCAGGCTTCAACATTTAAGCCTATGTAGCTTTCAAATTGAAATATATATTTACAGATATTATAGTAATGTACATATACAAAGATATATTCACTAACCTGGAATACACTAAGGAGTATCAAAAATCAGAACTACTTTAGCATGACGTGACATTTTTAAAATGTCCATACCAATGTTTCTGACCTAGAAAAATAAGCAACTAAGAAGATTAAGAAATTTGAAAAAAGAAGTAATTACTAAGATTCCAAAGGGGGAGTCTTTTTAAACTAGATTAGAAATCAGTAAATAAGTAGAAAAATCACTTTTAAAGTGTAATCTTTAGTTATTTCAAGAATTATCGAAGTGACACTAACTAAATAAGAGAGCAAAGATTCTGGAAAGCTAAATTTCCTTCAAAGATACTAACTTGAAATGAATATGAAAGGTTTTTGTTTCTATAATAATGTAAAGAGCTTTTTGCCACTGTAAAAAGAAAAAAAAAGACAGACTTTAAATGCAGCTTAAGCACAAAGAGACACTCCAGGCTACTGAGAAAAGTCTACTTAATTTTATTGATTTTTTCCTTCAGTTTAAATTCCCTGGTCCCCATGGTCTTTTATCATTTTTATTCAGAGGTGAATATGAGGTCAAAATTCAATTTTACTGTACCTTTTATAGTATCATTTATAATCATATCGTGGAATATTGAATATCATTAGCTACGCATTGAAAGTTTTAACCCAAGAAGTCAGCTTACACTATTCTCTAGAAGAAATTGAAGTTTCCATTTATTTCACACAGCTTGTGTATTTTTAAGCAGATACAATAATTTCTGAGGAAGAAATGCAGTTACTTTAATAGTACTTACTGTTATTAAGCTATGAGTGGGCTTTAAAAAGTCGAAATGACTTTTGATTTGCATTTCTTAATAATTACATAACTGTTATGAAATGATGGAGATAACTCTGTGGATACATTGTGCCGCATTCCACAAAGGGTTGTATGCGATTTCCAAAATATATGTTTGATTACACATACATATATATATGTCATGTGTGAGGGACAAAAGATTTAAGAGGGGCCACTCCCTTACCACTTGAGTCAGTTCTGGATATTTTTTCTTTTTTTTAAATTTATTATTATTTTTTTAAACTAGTTTATTGTCAAATTGGTTTCCATACAACACCCAGTGCTCTTCCCCACAAGTGCCCTCCACCATCCCCACCACCTCTTTTCCCCCCTCCCCCTTCCCC
>NC_043705.1:127831914-127853720 GCF_006229205.1 Suricata suricatta | reverse complement strand
TGAGGTGGTATCTCAGTGTGGCTTTGATTCATGTTTCCCTGATGCTGAGTGATGTTGAGCATCATTTCATGTGCCTGTAGGCCATCTGGATGTCCTCCAGTTCTGGATTTAAGGATTGACAAAAATTAGCATTCTGATGCACACATAAAATCGGCAGAAAATGAGTTTTACTTTAGTTATTTGTAGGTTTCGGCCTAAGGAATATTCATGAACACGTATTTCTGTGTCTCCCTACCACATTCTCTTATGAGCTGTCGCTTCTTCCAATGGTTGCCGTCACGAGTAGAGTGCAGTCTGTAATCTCAGGGTAGGACTCAGCTTTTCAGATTTCTTGTAGCCTAGCCACATTTCTGAGTAATTCTAGTGCATATATTTTTAATATAAATGTTTTCAAAGACTTCTTTTCGGTGAACTGTTTTACCCCCATGTCGCATCTAGGTCATAGTGTGAGGTACTTATGCAGTCAATGCCAAGTCACTCCATTATCCAGTCATCATACACAGCCGGTCACACCACAGGTAAATAATGTAACTTCTAACAGGAAGGATGGATAATGAGACAATGCAGGAAAAAATCATTTTTCAGTAAAAATCCATTCAAAGCACAGGATAGACTGATGGATTTTATCATTGATTAGATTCTATATCACATTCAGTGTAGAATAAAAAAAATATCCACAATTATCTCAGAAGTCTATGAAAAAAAACCTTGCTCCTTTCTAACGATTTATCTCTGTGAGAATGGATTTTTTTTAAAGCCATTCCACCAAACTAACATGGTATAACATTGAAGGCAGAAGCAGTTATGAGAACCCACCTGTCTTTAATGAAGGGAGACATTAATGTAAATGAAGCCATTCTCAAAATTTTTTTGTATTGGAAATGTGTCTGAAATAAATATATGTTAACACATATTGGCTTATCATGTTTTTTTTTAAACAATCTCCATTTTCATTTCAAATATGATACTATTACTAAAAAAAACCCCACACATCCTGAAAAGCTCTTTGGGTTCTCAGTTGTTTTTAAGAGTATAAAATATTTCTGGGGCACCTGGGTGGCTCAGTCAGTCGGTTAAGCGTCCGGCTTCGGGTCAGGTCATGATCTCACGGTTCCTGGGTTCGAGCCCGTGTCGGGCTCTGTGCTGACAGCTAGCTCAGAGCCTGGAGCCTGCTTCAGATTCTGTGTCTCCCTCTCTCTCTCTCTCTGACCCTCCCCTGCTCGCGCGGTCTCTCTCTGTCTCTCAAAAATAAAAACATTAAAATTTTTTTAAAGTATAAAATATTTCTGAGATGAAAATTTGAGAACCACTGCCTTGTAATTAAAACCTTTCCACCTGGAAAACAAAGGTGGTATCTGTTTTAGTAACATAGCCTGGAATTTTAGTGTTCCTTCCTTACTGTTTTTTTGTTTTGTTTCGTTTTGTTGAATCTCTTCTTCCACTTGATCATTTGAGGCTTGCCTTAATTTGGGGGTGGAGACAATCTACTTTTCTTGTCCTCTTTTCCTAATTATGCCACTATAAGTTCCATCTCTGGTATCTTACCATCTCTTCCCTGATATATTGTAGTTTATCTTTTAAAAGTCTTTGTATAGGACACAGCTTCATTATGACTTTTGTGTAATGATGGCATGTTCATTCACAATATTAATGCACCCAAAAGCAGTGTAAGAATGCTTCATATTTCACAGTTTTTAAAAAGTTCTTTTTAGTTTTTGAATTTATATGGCTCATTTTAAATTTGTTAATATTTATGGTAGGTTTTTTTCCCCTGAACTATTTTAAAAAGTTTGTCTCTGGGGTTGGAGGGGGGGGTAGAGTGATATTCCCAACTAAATATGAAATTCCTTTTTAAAAATTTTAAAATGTTTATATTTGAGAGAGAGAGATATTCAGACAGACACTGTGAGCAGGGGAGGGTCAGAGAGATGGAGACAGGATCTGAAGCAGGCTCCAGGCTCTGAGCTCTGAGCTATGAGCCTTCAACACAGAGCCTGACACAGGATTTGAATCCAGGAGCAGTGTGACCTGAGCCGAAGTCACGTTTAACTGCCTGAGCCACCCAAGCGTCCCAGGAATTTCCTTAAAAAAAAAAAAAAAAAAAGCTTAGTCTTTATTTCTTAAGAGCCAGTTGACTTTATGAGCTCTTTTTTAAAAGAATGCAGATTCTCTTTTCTTTAGTGACAGGAGACACTCTTATTCCACAGGTATGAATTGTCTGTATCATCATTGTCTCAAAATACTTTTGATTCAAGTGCATGTCATTTGCTTAGAATCTCTGTTTCTACATTTGCAAAGAAAGATATGTAGGATTTGCAATAGGATCCAAGAAAGACATTCACTGCGATTTTAGAAAGGTATCAATTATAATGATTTTTAAAGTATAATATTCTTATGCATGCCTATTTTCTACCAAAAAAGTTCTATACTTGCACTTGAGGTATGTTTTTCAATGGCGATATTATATTTCATTCATAGATTTACCTGGAAAAGCCAATATATGAAATAAATTTATGTATAGAGTATGCACATGTATCTCAATTTGTTGTCTTATACTTTTCTACAGAATGAAATATGGTGTTGAATTGCACTTTTGATTTCAAAACTCACAGATGTTTTATGTCAAAATGCTATTGTAAGTGTATTTCTGGCATTTGAGTTTGTTTGTTATTTACCTATTTTTTTTTCAGGTAAATATATGTGAAATGTTATGAGGCACAATAGAAAGTGATATTTTTCCTGAGATTGTTTGTAGATTTGAGGTGATGTTAAACATTTACACTCCCTTGCTAATAGATATCCTATTTTATATCTAAATATAGTAACCTATTACCTATTATTTATAATATGGATATATACATACATATACATAGACAAAATATGTTTTATGTGCACATATATATACATTTCTTTTATACATCAGTATGCATATATATATATTTTATAAACAAGACTATATTTTTACATAAATATATTTATGTATTTATTCTAATATTTCTATATATTTATTTTTACCTTAATTGACTACTGGTTACATTTGTGCTTTTCACTTGTGTTAAGAATTTTATAAATCAAAGAAAATAAAGAATTATATAATAAAAATTAGTGGGGCTTAAACTTACTCATTAGTTTTATGTAGATATTTGGATCATAAAAATAAATATATCTTAGTTATTTGACACTTTCATCTTTGTGAGCTTGCCAATCATATCTATGCTTTTGAGAAAATATCAGCACTTCTTTATTTTTTTAACATGAAACATACAAATATGGCACCTACACCTTTTCTTTCATTAAAAATTCTTTTCTTATTTGATACTACTGCCAAACTGCATCACCCTCTGACTTTTTAATCTTTAGATGGCCTTAATGATGGTTCCTTGTGGTTTCCTGTCAAATATAAGACATGTTTGGTCAATTCTTAAATAATTATGTTCCAGATACGAATAACAATATCCTCCAATAAGTGGAGTCTGCGTCTTCTCAAGAACCCATTAACTTGGTTAGGTAACATGTTCTGCCTCCTGCCATCTTGAAGGTCATGCTGATGTTATTGATCTGCTTTGCTATTTTTTCCCATTAACTTTTCTTTTAAAGGCAATTGTACTGAAGAAGAAGCGGTATTCACTGACAGCTTTCAGCTCCGTGTCACCCATGGAGATCTTTAGTTCTCTGTGGTGTTTTCGTGGTTTAGGTTGTTAATGAGCTGGCTTCTTCAGGCTGACTGTCAGTTCATAATACTATGCTGATTCGGCAAAGCCATCCCTAATCTCCTTCGGTGTGCACTTGTAAGGAATGGTTATCAGTTTTCTAGTTTCTTTGTTAACAATATCTGAAGGAGTTGTTATGATGTCCTTGGCTTAATAGACGAGAAAATTTCTTTAGACCAGCTAAGAAACGAGAAATCTATCATGGCCTTCCGAGTACCTTATTGCCTTTTGTACATAAGTTTATAAAAATAATTGACTAAATTCAATCATATGCTGCACTTTTCTAAACTTTTATGGTGAAGAAAAACAGTCTGTTGTTGTATTCGTGTCTTACTCAAGGGATGAGTAGCTAACAACACATGGAAACGTGCTTGTAAAAGTTAACCAGGGTCTCCAAAGATTTTTGAGGAAAGTTCATAGATGCTTTGCTAATTAGAGCCAGTGTCTTCTACACTCCGGTATTCATTCAAGGCAATGAATAATAACTCTTTAAATGTATTGATATTTTATTGCAAATTTGATCGTATACTTGTGTGAATGTGTGAATTTTGACATACATTGACATAATTTAAAAATGTATTCTGTTGGGGCGCCTGAGTGGCTCAGTCAGTTAAACATCAGACTCTTGATTTCAGCTCAGGTCATGATCTCCCAGTTGATGTGTTTGAGCCCTGGGTTGGGCTCCACACTGTGAGTGGAGCCGGCTTGGGATATCCTCTCTCTTTCTCTCTCCCTCTCTTATCTTTCAAAATAAAATAAATTAATTTAAAAAGGAGGAGTAAAAATGTTATATTAATGCCCCATTAAAAAGGAATGAAGACATAATTAGTGAAGGTCTTTATAGGCTGTATACTTATCAGTTTGCTTCAGTTAGATGACTGTAGTGAGCATTTCTGATGTACTCCCCACATTCTTTTACCGAAAGTCGTAACCATCTGCAAGACGAAGATAATGGCTTAAGTTTGTAAGCTTATACAGGAAATTGTTTTTTTTTGCTGAGAAAAGCCATCCGGAAAGATACCTGCCCCAATTTTTAGTCACTCACATGCTAACAGATATGGGGTACAAAAGCCTAGACGTTTTGCCTGGACAACAAAGTCTAGACTTTTGTAAATAAAATTTTAAAAAGGTGTTCTGTTTTGTAGGATTAACATTAGGAAGTTTATGTGTATAACATCAGCACCTGACTTTTTACTATAAACACTTTTATTTTATTCAAACCTGATTATTTGAGTGAATACATTTTCTTTAATTTATTTTTTATTAAGTTTTTAATTTTAATTCCAGTATACTTAACATTCAGTGTTATAATAGTTTCAGGTATACAATGATTCAACAATTTTATAGATTACTCGGTGTTTATCATGGTAAGTATACTCTTTAATTCCTATCACCTATTTTACTGGTCTCCCGCCTACCCACCTAGTCTCTGGTAGCCATCAGTTTATTTACAGGTTTTGTTTGTTGGTTGGTTTTTGTTTTATTTAAATCCAAGTTAGCTACCATATAGTGTAATAATTATTTCAGGAATAGGATTTAGTGATTCATCACTTACATAAAACATCCAGTGCTCATCCCAACAAGTGTCCTCCTTAGTGCCCTTGGCCCCTTTAGCACTTCCCCCAGCCCAGCACCCCGCCAGCAACTCCCAGTGTGTTTTCTGTATTCAAGGGTTTCTATGGTTTGTCTACTTCTCTGTGTTTATATTATTTTTTCTTCCCTTACCTTATGGTCACCTGTTTTGTATCTTAAATTCCACATATGAATAGAATCATATATTTCTCTGACTTATTTTGCTTAGCATAATACCTTCCTTTTCCATCCACATTATTGCAAATGGCAAGATTTCATTCTTTTTGATTGCTGAGCAATATTGAGTAATATTCCATTGTGTGTGTGTGTGTGTGTGTGTGTGTGTGTGTGTGTTGATGGACATTTAGGCTCTTTTCATACTTTGGCTATTTTCAATAGTACTGCTATAAACTTTGAGGTGCATGTGCCCTTTCGAAACAGCATACTTGTATCTTTTGGATTGCTGGGTCATAGGGTAGTTCTATTTTTAATTTTTTGAGGAACCCTCATACTGTTTTCTGGAGTGAATATACCAGTTTGGATTCCCATCAGCAGTGCAAAAGGGTTCCTCTTTCTCTGCATCCTCACCAACAACTGTCATTGCCTGAGTTGTTGATTTTAGTGATTCCGACTAGTATGAGGTGGTATCTCATCGTGGTTTTGATTTGTATCTCCCTGATGATGAGTGATGTTGAGCATTTCTTCATGTGTCTGTTAGCCATATGGATTTTTTCTTTACAAAAGTGTCAATTCATGTCTTTTGCCCATTTCTTCACTGGATTTTTGGTTGTTGAGTTTGATAAATTCTTTATAGATTTTGGATACTAACCCTTTATCTGATGTATCATTTGCAAATATCTTCTCTCATTATATCAGTTGCCTTTTAGTTTTGCTGATTTTTCCTTCACCATACAGAAGTATTTTATCCTGATGAGATCCCAGTAGTTCATTTTTGCTTTTGTTTCCCTTGCCTCTGGAGACATGTCAAGTAATAAGTTGCCATGACCAAGGTCAAAGAGTTTGTTGCTTGTTTTCTCCTGTAGGATTTTGATGGCTCACTGTCTTACATTTAGGTCTTTCATCCATTTTGAATTTATTTTTGTGTATGGTGTAAGAAAGTGGTCTAAGATTATTTTTCTGCATGTTGCTGTCCAGTTTTCACAAAACCATTTGCTGAAGAGACCGTCTTTTTTATTCCATCGGATATTCTTTACCACTTTTCAAAGATTAGTTGGCCATATGTTTGTGGGTCCATTTCTGGGTTCTCTATTTTGTTTCATTGATCGATGTGTCTGTGTGGGACCAGTACCTTAGTGTCTTGATGACTACTGATTTGTAATTCAGTTTGAATTCCTGAATTGTGATGCCTCCAGCTTTAGTTTACCTTTTCAGGATTGCTTTGGCTATTCGGGGTCTATTGTGGTTCCATTCAAATTTTAGGATTGTTTGTTCTTACTATGTGAAGAACATTGGTGTTAGTTTGATAGTGATTGCATTGACTATGTAGATTACTTTGGGTAGTAGTGACATTTTAACAATATTTTTTCCTCCAATCCATGAGCATAGAATATTTTTCCATTTTCTTGTGTTTCTTCAATTTCTTTCATAAGCTTTCTATAGTTTTAAGTGTATAGATTTTTCACCTTTTTGGTTAGGTTTATTCCTAGGTAATTTATGGCTTTTGGTGCAGTTGTGAATGGGATTGATTTCTTGATTTCTCTTTGTGGCACTTCATTATTGGTGTATAGAAATGCAACCAATTTCTGTGCATTGATTTTTATATCCTGCAACTTTGCTGAATTCATGGATCAGTTTTTTGGTGAAATGTTTTGCATTTTCTACTTAGAGTATATGTTACTGTGAAAAGTGAAAGTTTTACTTTCTACTTGCCAATTTGGACGCCATGTATTTCTTTGTATGGCCATTGGTGAGGTTAGGACTTCCAATTCTATGTTGAATAACAGTGGTGAGGGTGGACATCTCTGTTGTGTTCCTGACCTTAGGAGGAATGCTCTCAGTTTTTTCCCACTGAAGATATTACTTGTGATGGATCTTTCATATATGGTTTTAAAGATCTTGAGGTATAACCTTTCAATCCCTAATTTTTTGAGGGTTTTTATCCAGAAAAGATGCTGGGTTTTATCAAATTATTTCTCTGCATCTATTGAGAGGATCATGTGGTTCTTATCCTTCCTTTTATTACTGTGATGTATCATTGATTGTTTTGCAGATATTGACCCAGCCCTGTCTCTCAGGAATAAATCCCATTTGATCGTGTTGAATAATTCTAGTATATTGTTGGATCCAGTTTGCTAGTATCTAGTTGAGAATTTTTTGCCCCAGGTTCATCAAGGAAATGGTCTGTCATTCTCCTTTTTAGTGGGGGTCTCTGTCTCATTTTGGAATCAAGGTAATCTTGGCCTCATAGAAAGTTTGGAAGTTTCCCTTCCATTTCTATGTTTGCAAGAGCTTCTAAAGAATAAATGTAAAATCTTCTTTAAATGTTTGGTAGAATTCTCCCTGGAAAGCCATCCAGCTCTGGAGTCTTGTTTGTTGTGTTATTTTTGATTACTGATTCAATTTCATTACTGGTTCAATTTTTCTATTTCTTCCTGTTTCAGTTTTATTAGTTTACATGTCTCTAGGAATTTTTCTATTTCTTCCTGATTATCCAATTTGTTGGCATATGATTGTTTATAATATTCTCTTATTATTTTTTGCATTTCTGCAGCATTGGCTGTGATTTCTCCTCTTTAATTCTTGATTGTATTTATTTGGGTCCTTTCCTTTTTCTTTTTGATCAGTCTGGCAAGGGGTTTATCATTTTTTAAAATTCTTTTAAAGAACCGTCCTGGTTTCATTGATATGATTTACTGTTTTATTTTTGATATTATTGATTTCTGCTCTAATCTTTTTTATTTCCCTTCTTCTGCTGATTTTGGGCTTTATTTACTATCTTTTTCCTGCTCTTTCAGGCGTATGGTTAGGTTGTGTATTTGCGATCTTTCTTCCTTCTTTAGGAAGGCCTGAATTGCTGCATACCCTACTCTTAGGACCACCTTTGCTGCGTCCCAGAGGTTTTCGGCTGTCATGTTTTCATTTTCATGACTTCCCTGTATTTTAAAATTTCCCCTTTAATTACTTGGTTAACCCCTTTAATCTTTAGTGTGATGCTCTTCAATCTACAAATATTCATTGTATTTGCAAAGTCAGTGTTTTGTTGTCTTGTGGTTGATTTTTAGTTTCATAGCATTGTGATCTGAAAATATGCAATGTATGATCTTGATCTTTTCTGTCCTTGTTGAGGGCTGATATCCCAGTATGCGATCCATTCAGGAGAATGTTCTATGTGCACTTGAGAAGAGTGTATTCAACTGCTTTCAGATGAAATGTTCTGAATATATCTGTGAAGTCCATCTGGTTCAATGTGTCATTCAAAGCCATGTTTTCTTGTTGCTTAGATGATGTATCCATTGCTGCAAGTGGGGTGTTGAAGTCCCCTACTATTATCAATGAGTTTATGTTTGTGATTAACTTATTTCTATATTTGGGTGTGTCACATTGGGGGGCATAAATATTTACAACTGTTAACTCTTATTGGTGGGTAGACCCCTTAATTATGATATGATGCCTTCTTCATTTCTTGTTACAGTCTTTATTTTAAAATCTAGTTTGTCTGATATAAATATGGCTATTTCAGCTTTGTTTTGATGAACATTACCATGGTAGTTGGTTCTCCATCCCCTTACTTTCAATCTGAAGGTGTCTTTAAGTCTAAAATGAGTCTTTTGTAAGCAGCATATCAATCAGTTTTTTATCCATTCTGATACCCTATGTCTTTTGTTTGGAATGTTTAGTCCATTGACATTTAGAGAGTACTGAAAGATAATGAACTTAGTGCCATTGTGGTACTTGTAGAGTTGGTGTTGCTGGTGATGTTGTCTGGTGTTTCTGTAGAGTTGTTGTTTCTGGTGATGTTTTGGTCATTTTTGATTTGTTTTCTTTTCTCCACTCAAAGAGTCTCCCTTAAAGTTTCTTGCAGGGCTGGTTTAGTGGTCTTGAATTCCTTTAGTTTTGATTTGTCTGGGAAACTTTTTATCTCTCCTATTTTGAATGACACCCTTGATGGATTAAAAATTCTTGGCTGTATATTTTTCTGATTCAGCTTGGTGAATATATCCTGCCACTTATTTCTGGCCTGCCACATTTCTGTGGATAGGTCTACTGTAATCCCTTGTGGGTTAAGGACTTTTTTTTTCCTTTGCTGCTTTTATAATCCTTTTCTTGTCTGTGTGTTTTGTGAATTTGGCTCTGGTATGCCTTGGTGATATCAGGTTTTATTGACTCTAATGAGATTTCTCTGTGTCTCTTGGAGTTTGATGTCTTTGTCCTTCCCCAGATTAGAAAAGTTTTCTGCTATAATTCATTTACATAAACCTTCTATTCCTCTTTCTCTTTCTTCAACTCCTGGGACTCCTGTAATTTAGATGTTATTCCTTTTAAATAATTCACTGAGTTCTCTAAGTCTTGCATCATGCTCTCTTTTTTCCCCTCTTTTTCTTTTTCTGCTTCATTTTCTTCCATAGTTTTGTCTTCTATATCACAGATTCACTTCTCTGTTTCATCCATCCTTGCTGTTGTGGCAAAATTCAAGATTGCATCTTGATTTTAGCACTTGTAATTTCATCCTGAATACATTTTATTTCTTTGGTCTCCACAGAAAGGGATTCTATGCTTTTTTCAACACCAGCTATTATTCTTGTTATTGTGGTTCAAAATTCTAGTTCAGACATCTTGGTTATATATTTGTTGATCAATCTCCTGGCTGACATTTCTTCCTGTTCTTTCTTTTGGGGTGAATCCCTTCATTTTGTCACTTGTGATGTGAAGTCTGTAAAATCTCCCTATAGAATATCTAATTAATGGGTATTTGGAAACCCCAATATTGACGGAATTAACTTCTTAAAAACAGATGCATGACTATAGGCATTTCAGGATAGTGGGTGCCTGAACTGGGAATCGTCTTCCCTCATCGGACTAGGAAAATTTTTTCAGCCCTAGAGAGATTCTTGTAAGAATTGTTTTGATGAACTATTAAAGTTTGAAGAGCATGTTTTCAACTAGATATTTCTCCATATGCTGAAAACTTCAAAGAAGTTATCCATATATTTCCATATAATTTATTATTTTTATTCATTATCAGTGACTATTTCTGTCTTAATTATATCCTCAGAGATAGAGGTATTATTTTTTACTTGTTCCTAATTGTTAGACTTTTTCTTTTTATTTCCCAGGATAGATTGAATGATCCACATGTTGGGAAAATACTATTTTTGAAGTTGTATCATTTGGGGAATGCATTACACAATGTATCAAACAAGTAGTTTCCTATCAAATAATGCTGTAGGTCACATTTCATATTATGTTATCAAGATTTTTGGTATCAAGTTGATATCTTGTGGCATTGGGTTGCTGTCTAATTGTCCCTCATGTTCTGCTAATTATTGTATATTGATTTCCATGTGCATAAGGGCAAGGTTTAGCTTGCCCAGAACAGTTATCTTTGCCACAAATAAGGGGAGAGGCATTTTCTTCTATGTTCATACCTGAGCTTTTCTTCTAAGCTATGTTCGTCTCTTCACATAGAGCCACTTTAATAAGGTTAAGCCCTTTCCCTCTTGGTGAACTCACCCAAGTTCATGCACTCCAAGAAAGCAGGAATAGGCACTCAGAAGGGAATTTATTTGTTTTCTAGGATATATGCTTGTTCGTGGCTATCATGAAATTTTGTGACTCATGAATTAAAAAATATATGTATTGAAATCCCAATATATGGGTTGTGTGATCGCTTTGGGGAAAAGAAACAATAACAATTTGCATAAATTTAGTATTAATAAATCCCATACATAACTACAATATAAATATGGTTAGTAATCATTTATCTCTTGATATGACTCATCTGAATAATGACGGAGTATACACTCTCTTTGTTAAAGATCATTGAACATACATTCCTGACAATTCACATTTTATTCAAGAATTTACTAATTTTGTTAGAAAGGGAAGGGCAGTGTCATACCAGATTAAGGAATAGGATTTATCTTTGGAATGGTAAATCATAAAGAAAATCAAAATGCTATATTGCATGGTATCTTCTATCTTTGGCTCACATGTGGCAAAAATGGTAATAAAATGCTACCTAGATTACACTACTCATGAAAGGCAAAAATATTTACTGATAAAAATATTATATGCATTATATGTGTTAGGAAATAAAGTGGAAATAACCAGGAGAATGTTTCCACTCAAAACATTCAGTTGTGAGGCAGCTCATTCAGAGGAAGCACTGGAATATGGATGTGGAATTAGAAAAATGTCAGACCCAAATATCCTGACTCCTTCTTGGTTAAAAGTAAAAGAAACTACAGATCACAAATTTCTTTTGCATTTGATGCCAAAGTTGGGAGGGAAAAAATGTATACATAATATTGTGAACATAGAAAGTGTCAGAGTAATTATTATGCTTGGTTGCTCAAGTAAAAGAGAAGGTTAAAAGAATGATCACATAAGGATGACTGCAAGTGAGATTAATGTTTCGAATTGAATCTATATTGTCCTGTAATTGTGGTCATGAAATTGCCTTTAAGACATTTATTCGAAGGAAAAATAATAATAAAGCTTTCATATTATATTCTGCAGTTAGGTACCAAAAAATGTGTGGAAAGATTCCATGGAAAGCAGCCATTACCTGTAAGCATAAAATTACTTCCCTGTTTAATTCCAAATTTCCTGTAGTCACAGTGTTTGCAAGGATGTCTGTTAGAGGGAATTTAGTTGAATCAAATATACAACATCTCTGCCTTTGATGGATGACTTACTAACCATAAACTTACATCGATTGCCTTGATAACAACTATGCATTTTCTTATTCTAAACAGAAAACATCTAATCCCTGGTTTAAGTGTATCTTTGGAATTAAAAGACAATAAATAGATGCTGACTAGATACACACAGCATCATACTGAGGAATTTCTCTTCTATGGTTTGCTAAATAACTTACGAGTAGATGATGAATTTTTTCATTAGCATTTTTTTATTCAACTAAGAGAAGCATGTGTTTTATCTTCTTTCATCTGTTAAAATGTTCAGTTTTATGTGGAATCTTTCATGATAAACACATTAATGGGCATGTATTTAATCCATCGTTTATATGTTTGTCCTAATATTTAAAAGAAAAATATAGGAGGGATTATGTTCATAATTAAGATTGGACGATAGTTTTCCTTTGCAGTGGTGTTCTTGTCTAGTTGGGTAAAAACATTACATGGGTCTCATATAAGTTGGGTGGATTTCCTACTCTAGACTCTTGGTGAGATATAAGAAAATATCTGTTTCAAGAAGATTGTTAGAACTGGCTTATAAACTTGTTGGATTAAGTGTAATTTGTATGTATTGTCTTTTTCCTTAGGGCAAAGGACTCTGAAGGTGTCCTTGTTGGAAATAGGGTCTTTTGCAGATGTAATTAATTAAGATGAGGTTATATTGGATAAGTATGGGTCCTAAATCCAATGTCATTGATTCCCTTATAGTGAATACTACTTTACAAACATTAATTTTATAAGCTTATTAGATAAATCACTATATCCCAATTTGTTTTCATAAATGCTAAAATGAAATTGTAAGGGCATTCACATACATTTAAAAATGGGTCTTTTCTTTTGCTTAAAATGTTATCTTTATATAAGAACACTGATTCTTTATGTTGATTAACATTCGAAACACATGGCTCAGACAAGTGTTAAAGCAAACCAAAAGCATTGTATTGATAAATCTGATTTGTTTGATAGACAACACCTTATAATATGTGGAAGCTATCTGAGAAAATGTTAAAACTGATTAATAGTTGAAAGGTTGTGAAACTGGTCAAAAAAGTAAGCTATTACTAAATAGATTTTCTTGGTTATTTTTCCCAAGGATTATCATATCAGTACTTTAAATTTTGATATCTCCTATCCAGTTTCCTGAAACTGTGGACTGCACAATTATACCATTACTAAGAACATTTTAAAAAATAATAAAATGGATTAAATTTACATTTCTCTTGTACTGAATGGTGACATCTGTACTAGTCACTTAAATTATCACAACCATACAATGAACCAAAAACTTTAAACATATTGTAGACAAACACAATTTTATTAATAGGTTTAACTATTAATTAATTTTATTAATAACTTTTGATTTATAAAGTTTAATCTGGAGCTAAAACAATAAAAGAGATACCAAGTAAAAACCAATAATTTTCTTCTAGACTTTTCAAATATTTTCTAAGAAGTTTTTAAAATCTGCTCAATGGAAAACATCATGCAAAGTCTTCATTGTGTAAAGTTTTCTTTAACTCAAATTTTAGCCTTATTTTGGAATATAGATGAATTTCTGTTAAAAGTTAGATTGGGAAAATCAATCCATTTGATATTTGCCACCAAGCAGTCATTAAATTGAAACCTATCTGTCTTTCATTTTGTACTGGTGTCTTAAAGTGACATTTCTTCGAACAATTTCTTTTCTTCTGGCAATTTTAGTTAATATTTCCCCCTTGACTACTTTTAGTTTCTGTCTTTGAAACCTTATCATTGTTAGTTTGCAATTCTTCATTCTGTCTTTATTTCAACTAACTTTTCAAATCATTTTGGACTAATATTCTGAATAATACTTGGAGAAAAAAAGAACATAACACTACAATTCAACAAAACAAAAATATATCTCAATAAAGATTTCTATGTCCTAGCAATACTATTCATCTTTTCAAAACAACACTCTATTGAGAACTCATTCTCTTGAGGGAGCACTTGTAAAGAATTTCTGCAACTCACAAATGCGTTCCAATAGTTTATTTTATAGCAAGAAATAAGGTTACAAAAAGTCCAAATCAACTTGTATCAGCAAGTAAACTACTGTGATGTGCAAAACATGGCAAGCCAGACTTCCTCATCTAAAACTTCTTGTGTAATAAGAAAGTAAAACCAGATCTAAGTATCTGAGTATTTTTATCTAAGCATAGAACCAATTATAGCATTTTGAGGTTATAAAAATCTTTTGCCTCTTTATTAAGCAAATATTACTTTTTTAAAGGAACTGCTCAGTGTTCTATGTTTTATACATTTTCATAATTTTAGACTCAGTATTTTTTTCCAAAGTTAATATTTTAATTATATATGAGTGCATGTAGAGATGTATTATTATGATGCAAAGAAATCATAGAGATCATAGCATTCACATCGGACATCCATTACATTTGACTACTTTATGTTTGTTGGGTTTTTTTTTTTTTTTGAGAGACAGAGAGAGACAGTGTGGGGAGGGTCAGAGAGAGAGGGAGATACAGAATCTGAAACAGGCTCCAGGCTCTGAGCTAGCCATCAGCACAGAGTCCAACATGGGGCTCGAACCCACGAACCGTGAGATCATAACCTGAGCTGTAGCTGGACGCTTAACTGAATGAGCTATCCAGGTGCCCCACATTACATTTGAATGTGAAGCACTTTATCAAGAAAAATATAATTGTGTAAAGTGTCTCAGGTATCTCTGTCTATATGTTACTCTCTATTCCTCTACCCATTCATTCCTCAAACTCTTGCAGCTCAACCTTTCTATGCAATAATCCAATGCACATTACAATAGATTTTCTAGGAGTTCATAATTAAACAAGACAGTCTTGCATTCTCATGGAACAGCCAATCTAGGGAAAAGGAAAAAATATTAATGTTAAAAATTATATAATATATAGCACAATGACAAGTAAAATTAGAAAAAAAAATTAATAAAACATGGTGATAATTAGGGAGGGGGAGAGTTGGAGAGCTTTAATGAGGTATTCAGGAAGGATTATCTGAGAGCTGAGGCATGAATGATGACAGGGAATAACCATGCAAAATGTGGGGTAAAAGAGAATGAGAAGAGGCAGGAAACGCGGGTGAGAACTGGTCACATTAGGGGCCACGAAGAAGCTAGAGTGGTGTATTCAGAATGTGGAAAGCAGACAGTGTTAAAGGGCAGATTTTGCATTGTAGTGGGAGTTTCTGGATGGTCTGACACAGAAAAGATGAGTTGATATCAACTTTTTTGCTTTATGTAAAAATGGACCATATCATATCAAATATGTTATCAAGGAGCAATTCACAAACGTATTCATGATGAGGTAGCCTTTGACTGGAGTGACGGTTGTGGATATCAAGAGAAGTGATCCAATATAGGCCAGATTTTGGAAGTGTAAAAGAAAGAACTTTCTGTAAGTTTAAATATAGTAAGTTAGAAAATAAAAAGCCACAAATTCAACCCCCTTCCTAGATATCGGAGTACCTTCACCTTGCTCAGAGTCTATAAAGCGAGATGAAGAAAGAGGTACTGATACACAACTTTATTAAGTAGGCGGTTGACCCAATGGTTATGTCTTGACCAGTTGGCACCGAAGCTCAGAATGCCCCCATCATATATGACTGCTCATTAGAATGCTAGCAAAATCCACCATATTCAGGGGCGCCTGGGTGGCTCAGTCGGTTAAGCATCTGACTTCCAGCTTCCATTCAGGTCATGATCTCACGGTTTGTGGGTTTGAGCGCTGCATCAGGCTCTGTGCTGACAGCTAGCTCAGAGCCTGGAGGCCTCTTCGGATTCTGTGTCTCCGTCTCTCTCTGACCCTCCCCCTGCTCTTGCTGTCTCTCTCTCTGTGTGTCTCTCAAAAATAAATAAAAATCATTAAAAAATTTAAAAAAATTTAAAAACTCACCATATTCACACATCTGTTTTGAAAAACGTAGAGTATCAATGGGATAGGAAGGCTTTATGGAAGAACACTTTTCTTTGTGCTTCTGGCCTATTATTCCATCAGAGATAATCTAAAGGAATGAAATTAAATGCTTTCTGCCTTGACACCTGTCCAAGTGCGTTGACGAACTGAGGTGGGGACTCTGGGGGGCTAGTGATCTTTGGAGGAAAGGTTCTATCAATATGTTCACTTTAAAAAATTATTTTAAGGCTCAACATAACCATATAGATTATCTAGTCAACTCACTCATGATGAAAGTAAGAAATAGGACTCAGAAACATGAAATGACAACCTGTCCAAGGTTGTGGGACAAGTTACAGGGGCAGTGGAGCCTAGGATGCAGAATAGCCATCCGTTCAGTTTCTTTCCACTGACAGCACAATGCATTTCAGTTTACCACTTATCTGCCAAGAAAATGTATTAGGTAATAAGTGCTTAGAAGCTAACTTCCTGGAAAACATCATGGTATGCCTTTCTTGTGTACACTTATGTTTAATTCAAATCGCAAACTGCCCTTGGAATGTAAATGAGCGTGCGCTCCTCAGGTTAAGTGGTAACATTGTGACAAAGAATAATTTAAAATGTAAGCAGTTTTATTAGTTATTATGCACAGTGTAGAACAGAGATACCATCTTGTGGGTATAAACATTTTATCTTTTCTCTAAGTGGAAAAATGCCTTGGCATTCTAGGGATCAGCACAATGAAACATACCTAGAGTTTGGAGACAATTAATTATACTTTGACTCAGCCTATGAAAACTCACACGATGCATTCATTCCGTTCCATTGAGCCTCAGTTTCCTTTTTGTGAGTTATGAATAGGATAAAAGAGTGTTATCATAAAAATTAAACAAGATAGTTCCTAAGAGAATGTCTAGGGCATAGTGTGCGTTCATTGAATATTAACTTTAACCACTATTAGAATATAAGGTGGCTTATCACTGTTTGCATTCCAAAAAAGTTGTTCCTTGAAGGAATCTTAAAATGCTATCGCATAACTACTCTTATGGTCACTCTTACTGATATCATTACATACCTCTTTAGAAATGTGGTTATTCACATTAGAATCACTGGGAGGAACTATAAGAAAAATGTAAGAGATGCTAGGGAATGCTTTTAATGATTGTTCAGCACAAGATTTCCTTGGGGAAAATGTAATCATTAAAACTCCCAGGTATTTTATTATCATCTCATGCGATTCCCTGAATAACCATACCCCTTGTTAATCAACTAATTTATTCTGAGGCTGGTCCTACTGACTAATGTCCCCAGATGTCTTTTAACTGAGTAGAAATACTGTCAACTATAGAGTTTCTTTTGACCTTTGACATTTCTATTTTCTACCTGGTGTTGATTATTGGTATTGGGATGATATTTATTATGCAGAAGGTATTTTTATCTGAATGAACTATTAGAGTAAAATTAGTGTGGAAGTAATAGTTTCTCACACTCAGTATGTGGTTTCATGAAGGAGTAGTAGTTCTGGACAAATCTAGACTATTATTTTATCAACCTGGAGATATAACTACAAATACAGAGCTTGCAACTTAATGTCTTCAAGATTCCTATAGGGTTGGGATGGGTAGTGCTCAGGACTAAGTATTATTGAAAATAGGAATTTCCGACAGAAGTGTTTTATTTTCCAAAATACAAAGCCACTTCACACTGCACAAGAATGCAATGAAAACGCATATGTCTGAAAAATATACAGCAGTAACTTGTGTTCCTCAAGAGGAGCAAACATTTCTAATAACTTTTAACTTGATAAATGAGTGATGTCTTGCAAAACAAGTAGCGCATGATGACTTTTCAGATTAAGAATATTAAAAGTTCAATTCAGATTAAGAATATTAAAAGTTTTTATTTTACTTTTACTTAAATTTTTGATCCCCTTCCTTTCTTCATGTTGTTCTTAGTTTCTATTATTTTCCTTCTCTCTAAAGAACTTCTAACATTTTTTGTAAGGCATGTCTACTGACAGAATTTTCTTCAATTTTTGTTTGTCCAATAAAGTCTTTAATTTTCTTTCACTTTTGATGGATTATTTTCCAAATTGCAGATTTCTTAGGTTGGAGTTCTTTTTCTTTCAATACATTAAATAATTCACTTCACTCCCTTCTTGCTTACATGGTTTTGAAGAGAAGTAGATACAACTCTTTCTTCCTCTGTAAGGTACTTTCCCCTCCCCTCTCTAGTTTCCTTCAGGGTTTTTTTTCTATCTTTGATAATTTGAAATTTTAAAATGATGCTTCCAGGTGTAGTTTGTTTATTTTCTTTGTTCATTTTTTAATCTATCCTGTTTGGTATTCTCTGAGCTTGGTGGATCTGTGGTTTGGTGTCTGACATTAGTTTGGAGACCTCTTGTAAGGAAGCAGGTCTGAAACTGATTCCATGAAAGGATAGAAGGGCACACATTGCCCAAGGCAGAAGGGACCACCCTTGTAACACCCAATCAGGAAAGGCCAGCTAACACCTTTAACATTTCTAAGGGCAGGCCTAAAGATGGAGGCTAAGACTAGTCACACCCTACGTGAGGGTCCTGGGCCCACTCTGTGATTGGTCAATACTCTAAATGTTGTGATTGGGTCCCACCAAAAGTAACAAATACTCTAGGCAATGCGAATGGTTAAACCTGCTGTCAATAATATTGCATAATAATAATTGGATCACTGTGTCTATGTCACAATTTCCTGTAACTCCCCCTTCCCAAACTCATAAAAGCCCTGCCCTGCCTTTGTTCGGGGCTCACTCCACGTGGATCCAGTGTGTTGTTGAAGTCTGAGAGCCCGAGTTTAGGCTGGCCAGACCTAAATTCCTAATAAAGCCCTTTGCTTTTGCATGTGTGATTCAGCCTCCCTGGGGGTCTCTGGTTTTTGGGGGCGATATTAAAATCTGGGCATAACACTCTCATTCATTTTCCAAAATATTTCTTCTCTTCCCATTCTCTATTCTGTTTTTGGTATCCCCCAAGGATTTTTGTTGCCCCTCCAATCCTTGGATGTTCTGTTTGATTTATATTTTTTATTATGTTCTCTTTGCTTTGCTATTTAAGGATTTTATTGATGGATTCTCCAGGTCAGAGATTCTTTTCACATCTGTGTTTATTCTATTAAAAAAAAATTATCAAAGGCATTCTTTATTTCTGTTAAAATGTTTTAGATTTCAAACATTTATTTTTCCCTTTTATTTTATCCTATTTTTAGCATTTCCATCACTCTGCTTCCATTATCCATCTGTTCTTTCAGTGCTGTCCCTCTTAGAGCCCTAAGCCCATAAATCATAGCTGTTTTAAATAGCTGGTCCGATAATCTAACATTCCTGCCAAATTTGGTTCTGATACTGGCTGTGTGTCTTCAAGTTGTATTTTTTACCTTTTAGTAATATTTGTATTTTTTTCTTGATGACCAGCCATGCACCATATAAGAGGAACTGCTGTAAATAAGCCTTTGGGAATGTTGTCGTGAGGCATGGTGGGGGCGGAAGCATTCTGTAGTCCTGTGATTAGACATCACTTTCTCAGTGAGCCTGTGCCTCTGGACTATGAACTTCAGAAGTGTTTTTAATTTTTCTTCCCCCTCACGTTAGATAGGATGGCTGATATGGGCCAAAGTTGGGTAGTTCCCCTCTATGTGGAAGATTAGAGGTGACTAAGGTCGATTATTTTTTTTTTTTCTCCAAGGTAAATTAGGCTGTGATACTACACCAGCATCTTAGGTTTCTGGTTAACTAGTTTCTCCAGAGAGCAGGCTTGTGTAAGAACAGAGTATCCTGTATACTTCAAAGTGCTTAATAATCAAGAGGGGACACTTCTCTGAAATTTTTCCTTGGGAATCTGGTTGAGCCTTTGGAAATTAATCTCAGAAAAGTGTGTGACCACTGAGGACTGGCCTCTCCTGAAGTTCTTAACTGTCAGACTTGTCCACCCTGAAACTTTAGCAATTCATTAATTACAGTTGAGGTTTTCCTATTCTAGCCCTGCTAAACATGATTTCTATCAGTGTCTGCAACTCTAAGTCATCATCTACCAACTGGATCATTCTAACATCTCCCCTTGCTTATCTGTAAATTCCGACCATAACAGAGAGAAACCTAGCTCCTAATTATTCAGTTATTGGCATACATGTCTAGTAGTATGAGAAATGTTAACCCATACTCCATGGAAAGCAACCAGAATGCCATATTGGTGAGCAGTTTCTTTTGTCTTTAGTCCTAAAGACTCCATTCATTTCCAAAGTTAGTTAAATCAGCACCTTTTTCTTTTTTCACACACTTGTCATATAGGTAGATTCACTTGACAGAGTCTGTTTTTCCTCATATCTTTCAAGTTCCTAATGATTTTTTTAGAAAGTCTTGTTCATTAAGTTTCACTCTTTATGTTGCATTTGATATACCCACAATGCCCTATATGCTCAATTAAACAATAGTTCACCACCATCAAAAGCCCCTTTGCTTTCTCTATTAAGACTGTCCTTTTTGAGGCACCTGGGTGGCTCAGTCAGTTAAGTGTCTGGCTTCGGCTTAGGTCATGATCTCATGGTTCGTGAGTTCGAGCCCCACGTCAGACTCTGTGCTGACAGCTAGCTCAGAGCCCGGAGCCTGTCTTCGAATTCCATATCTCCCTCTCTCTCTGACCCTCCCCTGCTTGCACTGTTTCTCTGTGTCTCTCAAAAATAAATTTAAAAAAAATTTTAAAAAGACTCCTTTTTAACCCTCAAACCACTGGCAACCCCTGAACTTTTTACTGTCTCATAAATTTTGCCTTTTCCAAATGACATTTAATTGGAAACCTACAGTGTGTATCCTTTTAAAGTTGGCTTATTTTACTTAGAAAAAGACAGTTAAGATTTGTCCAAGCCATAAAACATGGCTTGATAGCTCATTTCCTTTTATCACTAAAAATATCCTACTGGATGGATATGCTCTATTTTGTTTATCCATTAACACATTGAAGGGCATCTTGGTTGCTTTGAATGAATCTGCTAGAAACATTTATGTGCGTTGTTTTTATAGAAATAAATTTGCAATTCACTTGGGAAAATACCTAGAAGCATAATTGCTGATTGCATTGTAAGACAATTTTCATAAGAAATTGCCAAGTTGTCTTCTAAAATGGCTAAAAAATTTGCAGTTTTGAATTCTCACAGCAATGAAAGAGTGGTCATATCATTCGATATCTTTGCCAAATCTGGTAATGTCAGATTTACTGACTTTTCTTTTTATTATTGCAGATACCCTAATAGATATACATCTCATTGTCTAATTTTACAATTCCCTAATGATAAATTATTTTGAGTACCTTTTTATTTGTATATATTCTTTGTTCAGGTCTTTGCCCATTTTTTTAAAATATTAGACTGTTTTATTTTTTCACTGTGAGTTTAAAAGTCCTTGTATATGTTTTGGATACAAATCACTTATCAGAGTGAAAAATTTTAAATTACTTAAGTCCAGTTTTCATTTTTTGTGTGTGTGTTTTAAATAAGTAATGATGTTATATCTAAAACTCATTGGGGCAGCCGCTCTTGAAAACTGTGTGGAGGTTTCTCAAAAAACTATCCATAGAACTCCCTTATGACCCAGAAATATCACTGCTAGGGATTTACCCACGGGATACAGAAGTGCTGATGCATAGGGGCACATGTACCCCAATGTTCATAGCAGCAATGTCAACAATAAGCCAAAACATGGAAAGAGACTAA
>NC_043705.1:127814740-127831814 GCF_006229205.1 Suricata suricatta | reverse complement strand
CTAGGAGCAATTCCTATGTTTTGTTTCGTAAGTTTGGTTAATTTTGCATTTTGCATTTAGGTCTGTGATCAATTTTGAGTTAATTTTTGTGAGATTTGTAAATTTCTTGTCATTATTAACTTTTTTGCATGTGCACATCTAGTTTTTTTTTTTTTAGCACAGTTAATAAACTGTTTTCATTGAATTGTCTGTGCCTTGGGCAAAAACTTGTAGACTGTATTTGTATTAATTTATTTGTAGGCTCTCGAGAAAATCATTATTTTCCATGCATGTAGCTTGTTTTGTTATTTGTTTTTGTTTTTGTTTTGTTGTTTTGTTTTTGGCCAATACCACTTTGTCTTCATTCTTGTTGCTTTGCAGTAAATCTTGATATTAGATAGTGTCAGTTTTCCAAATTTGTTGTTTTCATTGTTATGTTCGGTGACTATTCAGTGTCTTTTGCCTTTCCATACAAACTTTAGAATAAGTTTCTATCATGAACCTCAAAACATTTTGAGACTCATTACCAGGTTCTAAATTACTTCAAAATTGTAAGTATTTGGGACAGCAGCACCTCACTCTTAACAAATTAACAAAACACCACAATCTAGTGATGTTAAACAGAAATTTATTTATTTATCTAGAAGTCCAAAATAAAGTTTCTGGGAGGTCCATTCTCTCTCTGAAAATTGTTATTCTTCTGTGCCTTTTTCTAGCTTCTTATGTTCCTAGAAACCCCTGGCATTGTTTGCCTTGCAGACGCATCTGTCCAATGTCTGCCTCCACTGTCACGTGACATTATCTCTGCGTGTGCCTGTGGTCAAAGTTTCCTCCTCTTGTAAAGTGCCAGACATTGGATTAGGACCTACACCCCACAATCCAGTATGACCTCACACTGACATAGTTCCACCCATAAAGACCCTATTTACAAAGGAGGTCGTATTCAAGTACCAGAGTTAGAAATTCAACATATCTTTTTAGGGATATAATTCAACCTATAGCATTATGTAATAGGAACTGAGGCACATAAGTCTTTCATGTGAAATTTTATGTCAATATAGTTAACATTGGGCTGTTTAAGATTGACTGTAGCACTAAATGAGTGGAAGAGGCTTCATGATTCTCAGGTGTTAGTGTTTTTGTCTTCTCAGGTGTCTCGTTTTCCGTAAGCCCACTTCCCCCCTCTATTTAAAGATTTTTTTTTAATTTTTATTTAAATCCAGTTAGTTAACACACAGTTAACATTAGTTTCAGGTGTACTATATGTGTGTGTGTGTGTGTGTGTGTGTGTGTGTGTGTGTGTGTGTGTGTGAGAGAGAGAGAGAGAGAGAGAGAGAGAGAGAGAGAGAGAGAGAGAGAGAGAGACTTCCCCTTAAATAGAGGTTGAGCTTTGTGGCTCTTTTGGCTGTAATTCTCTGTTCATATATATACTTGAGCCTTGGTGATGCAGTAGTAAGGAAATGGGCAGAAAATGATTAGGTTTCAGCATCTTAGTGAGCCTGTGTTTCTGGACTGCAACCTTTACAAGTGTTTCTTCATTCTCTCCCTTCCCACAGGTTAGATAGGAAAGCTAGAAGGAGCTGGAGTCAAGGGAATGCCCTTCCAGCAGGTGAAAGAAATCTTTTTGACTGTAGGCTTTTGCTAAGGAGAGCACTCCCAGCATACTTCAGGACGGTTACTTTCCTCTCTTCCTGCCAGAGGTATGAGGTGAGGTTTCTATTTAAATATATCTTTATTTTTGAGGAACTAGTGGGATTCTTAAAGGTAACCCCCCAAAAATAATGGGGTTCTCCTAAGACCGAATACTCCAGGAGATTCACATTCTCACTGTTTCACACCCAATCTCCAGCAATTTGTCAACTTCGGCTCCAGGTAAGCTTTCTCTGTGATTTCTGAATTTGCCAGTCTCTCCAGATTTCAAGTGTCAGTTTGGTCTGTGGTCTCTTTTCTCTGATGGATCCAAGAAAACTTATTGATTCTTAGTTTGGGAATCTTTCTTGTGATAAGGATGGAGTTGAAGACTTCCAAGCTTTTTCATGTCGGTGTTGAAACTAGAATCCTGTTGCTTTCAATGTTTGAAAGATAGTTTCATTATTTTTAAGATTCTTGTTTGGTACTTTACACACCATGACCCTGTGTTTGCACTGCCTTCTGACTTCATTGTTTCCACTGAGCAGTCAGATATTCAGGTTTGTTTTGTATGAGTAGCTTTACTCTGGCTCCTTTCAAAATTTATAATCTTTGGTTCTTATCCTTTTTACTATTAATGTATCTGGGTGATATGTTGACTTCAGATTTTTCTGCTTCTATCACTGTTACAATGATTGAGTTTTAAATATTCTACATATTTCTTGTATGAAAATAACTTGGCTTTTATTTATTTTTTTATACATTGCTGGATTTGATTTTCACATAAGTTTTACATGTGTGCATCTGTGTTCAGGAAATAACATTTTCTTCTTGTATTGTCCTCATTGGGGCTTTGTACTGACGTTGGTTACTCTGGCCTTGTAAAAAGATCAGGAAATGTTTTCTCTATTCCTATTACGAATTAATGTAAATTTGTTATTCATTAAATGTTTCATACGTTTTGCCAGTGAAGCTATAAATTTTTGAAGGTTGTTTTGGAGGGGGATGATCTTTAACAGTAGATTAATTAGTGTGAATCAGACTAAATCTGTAATCTTCAGTCTTATTTAGTTATGCTATTGAGGAATTTGTTTTTTATTTGAATCCAGTTTTTATATGTATTAGGGTAAAGCTCTCCTTTAATAATAAGTTATTTTTAATGCATCTCTGTGCTCTAGAATATAACATTTTATCCTGCTATATAAAGGTATGATTTGTATTTTCTCACTTATTTCGTTATTAATCTTGCCAGGGATATTGTCATTGAGAAAATATTTTCTTTTTTTATTTTCTCCATTGTAATGATAACAGTCCATTAATTTTGCATTACCTTTTATTATTTTGTTCCTAATACATTTTTAAATTTGATTTGGTTTTCCCCCAAACTCCTGATATGAAGGATAAATCCTGTAACTTCTGATATCACTTTTCTTATATAGAGATTTAACTATAAACTTCTCTCTGAGCTTTTAGGCCCTGGTACATGTTTTGAAATCTACTCTATTTTCACTGTCTCTTTTTTTTTCTTACATATCTTGTGGATTTCCTTGGTTCATGTATTATTTAGTATTCTATGTTTCAGTTGCAAGTGGTGTGGAGAGTGTAGTTTCAGACTTTGCTCTTTCTAAAATAATGGCTAGGACTCCACAGGTCACAGAACCAGTGTGTGTTTTGGCTGCTGCTATTTCTATCTCAATTATGCAGTTCAGTGTGGGAAATAACCACCAGCTGTATGTATAAAATCACTGTGTGCTGCACTTGAGCTGTATTTTCATTATTTCTCCTAGCCCAATTCCAGCTAGAGTCCATTCAGACGCCACTGCTCCCACATACATCCATGCTCCATGTTGTCCCTCATGAGAAAATATCAATTCTTGTGATATGCCTGTAGTCCAAGGTTTTATCAGTGCATCAATTGAGTCCTTATCGCCACTTTAAGAGAGATAGAGGTCATATTCTAAAATCCCATTCTAAAGGTTTTTCTAGGGCCATCCTTGGTACCAGTTGCATTAGTTTTTCTTTCTTCAAGAACACAGAGCTTGACATAAGACTTGAGTGCATATATTTCAATGTGAAAAATTATCCGATGAAGAAGACAAGTAAACTAGGGAAGACTAAGATAGAGAATAGAGAATAAAATAAAGAGCTATTATTGTCCTCATTTCTTTAGTTAACTGAGCATTATTCTGTGGAGATCATTTGAGTTATATGAGAACACCTAAAAATTGTTAACATGACAGATAGAGGGAAGCATTTCTCTATTGGTTCATTTTTCTCATTGGCCAAGGGTCCTAGTATGGAGTACAATTTTCTTGTAATGTCAGGTTTTTAAATGTCCAAGAACCCTGTGTGTTGCTACAGGATTCAGACTCCACAGTGTTTTGGAATGTGTGGGATAGAAATCTAGAATCACATGGTGGCATTGAAGCAAGGTCCTGACAATGTTTATCTGCAAGGTTAGTTACCATAACATAGTTAAGATCAAATGTGTGCTAAGTGAATTTCAGGTGATACACAAGACAGCTCTGATAGAATAGTGTATTCTAACTCTTAAAGTTGTAAATCTCAAAAGAATGTTTCAAAAATAGAAAAAAAAGAGGTAAGTATGCCAAGTAAATTCTCTCCTCTAGTTTTTGTGTTTAATATTTTTTACATTTTCTAGAAAGAAGTACTAAAATGTAATGGTTGTGATAATATGTAATTTTGTGTCAGCATAAATAAGCTATAGTTTCCAGTTCTTAAATCAAACAGACATATATGTTTGGTATTATAATGCATAAATCAAACACAAATATATGTTTGACATTATAATACATTAAGGTAGTTTGTAGATGTGACTAAACAGTATTTAACTGACCTTAAAGGAAACTTATCTTTGATAATGCGGACCTGATTTGATCAGTTGAAAGGCTTTATTAGCAGAGTTGAGACTTCTCTGAAGAGGAATAAATTCTTCGTTTTGATAGCAGCTTTAGTTCAAATCTTAAAATTCTAGCTGGCCTCTCCATACGCCTTGCCCTAGGAATTTCAGACGTATAGCTAGACCACACAGTTGTGTTAACCGGGTATTTATACTATATCCCTTAATGTATATCTTCTGCTAGTTCTCTTTCTCTGACTGAACATTTTCTGATACTGATTTTGTTACCAAAAGTGGTTCTAGAGAAAATAATTTTAAGAATGTGATTTTCAGATTCATTCTGTGTCTTCTAAAATTTGTTCTCTAGTCAGATTAGATATAAAGCTACTAAAGACTGCATTTTCAAGAGTAAAGAGAGCACTGGTATTTCATGATTTGATATGGCAATATCCATGGGAAAAATACTTTCATCATACATTCTTTTTTTTAAGTGTTTACCTATTTATTTATTTTGAGAGTGTGTGCTCCTGTGCACATGAATGAGGGGGAGGGGCAGAGAGAGAAAGGAAGAAAGATAATCCCAAGCAGTCTTTTCTGTAGGTCATAAGTTACAGTGAGAATTGCTTACCTTGAACTAGAATCCCTAAATTCACTGGAGGTAATTGGATCCTGGAGCAAAAGGGCAAACTGGTGGCATTTAATCACCAAATATAAGGGAGATGTGGTTACCAGAATGGACAACTGAGTCAATGCCATTGCCTAGTTAATCATCACATCCCTAAAAGAGAAATAGAACAGTCTATTAAATATTTATTTGATCTATGTAAGCAAAAGAGTTCAGGATTGAATGAGCAGAATTCTTATTTTAATTGCCTAAACATGGTTCTTACTTCAGTTCTCAAACTAGAGGCAATTTGCAAGATATAGAACCCTTTGAAGGAGAAGAGTCTGGGTACCCTTGAAAAAGAACCCTGCTAAACTGTCAATTAGTACTGCTAATGTATCTCTGACTTTTCCCCAGGCACTATACAAAGTTAGTGTTACTAGACATTGGCTTTGAACTGTCAAATTCCTGGAAACCAAAACATCGGTTGGAGCCCATGAGTCCCAGTAGGGATTTTAGGAAGTTAGGTGATCAATGAAATTTTAACTCAAGTCTGTCTCACAGTGGACCTAGTGGAACTCTGAACCCATTCTGTCTTTATTTTTCCAGTTCTAAAATGTATAATTGGAGGAAAAAACATATTCAACAACTATCACAATATCCACATTGATACCCTGACCTGTGGAGTGAGGACTTTTATATTACAAAAGACCAAATAGAAGCCACTACAACACCTCAACTGACAGAAATATTAAACCAAAGGCAAGGTCACATTCCTGGAGTTATTGCAGAGGTTAGAGCCACCACTGAGGACTTAGAAGATTCAGGGGTTGGGACTCCCTCCATATGCCATTCAATTGTCTGTTTGGCTTGTGAATAAAGTAGATGTGAGCAATGATCATAGTCCTAAAATTAATTGGTTGGAGACTCCAATTGCAAGTGCTATTCCGGATGAAGTTTTATTGCTTTGTCACATCAGCAGATACCTTGGTACATGGCGTGTATGTATAATCAGTGAAATGTTTTTGTCAGTGTTACCATTGTTCATTTCTTTCACTTAGCACAGCCAGTAATCACCTTTCACTGAACTACATGAGGGGTGCATCAACTTCCTGGCTCCATTTCGTTATTTAGTCTTCAGAGAACTTAATCACCTTTCCCTTCCATAGGATATCATGTTGATTCATTACATTGATGGATTTACGCTGTTTATACCTCATGTGCAAGAGTAACAACTTTACTAGACATATTAGTAGGGCATTTGCATGTCACAGGTTAGGTAACCTAAAAACAGAAGAGCCTTATGCCTTAGGGGAATTTCTAATGCTCCAGTAGTGGATATATTTTCTAAGGTAAATGATAAATTGTCACATCTGTCTGCTTCTAGAAAAAGGAAAAAAAAGTTCAATGTGTAGTGGGCTTATTCGAGTTTTAGAAGCAACATATTTCTCATTTTGGTGTTAGTTTGGTCTAAGGAGCCCCAAAACTTCTTTTACATAGGATTCAAAACAAGAGAAGGCTCCACAACAGGTCTAGATTGTTGTATAAGATACTTCCCCAGTTGAGCCTCATGATCCACCAGATCCAATGATATTTGAACTACCAATGGGAGATAGTCATACTATTTGGAACCCTTGGAAGGCCCCTGTAGGTGAATCCCTGTGCTGATTCTTAGGAGCACACTCTCCTAACCTATATGGATAACTACTCTCCTTTTGAGAAACAGCTTGGGCTTGCTGCTGGAACTTAGTAAGGGCTGAAGGCTTAACCATTGGCCAGTACTCACCCAACAGCCTTAGCTGCTCATTATTAACTGGGTGTCATTTGACCCATCAAATCATAATGTTGAGTGTTCCCAGCAACACTCCATTATCAAATAAAAGTGATATGAGATCAGTCTCTTGCTTTCAGGATCAGCTTAAGAATAAGGTAGGGACACAAATTTTTATGGCCCTCACTCCTACATTACTTTCTTTCTCCTGATCTTGATCTGTGAACTCATGGGGATTCCATTACAACTAGTTGATTGAGAAAGGGAGAGCTTTAGCCTGACTTATAAATGCTTCTGCAAAGCATACAGGCACCACCCAAAAGTAGACAATGGGAGCCCCATGACTCCTTTCTAGGATAGCTCTGAAGGACAGAGATAAAATCCTCACAATAAGCAAAACTTCAAATGGTAAACCTGGCTGTTCATTTAGCCCGGAAGGATACGTGGTGGGAAGTAGTGGTCTATATAGGTTATGACCAGTGGTTTGACTGGACGGGCAGGGACTGGGAAGGGACATTAAGGGGAGACTGGTATCGAGTAGAACAGGGGGAGTGTATATTTGGATAGTTCTTTCTGAATAGGAATCAATGTGAAGATAAGTGTGTGCCATGTGAATTGTCACCAAAGTATGACCTTAGCAAGAGAGACTTTTAATAATCTAGGGTGTTGGATGAATCATTCAGAACAAGTCCAACCTTGATCTAGACAGTGCTGAATGACTAATCTGCCAGCAACAAAGAACATTAAGTCTCCAAAAAGAACTTCATTCCCAATATGACCTTCTTTCCCAGCTGGTGAGCTGGCTCTTTAGTTACATTGGACTGTTTTTGTCATAGGAGGGGTATCCCTGTATAGTTCCTGGAACAGTTACTCTGGATATGTATTTTCCTTCCCTGAATGCAAAAACACACATTTGTAGATTTATACAGTGCCTAATCTGCCTTCATGATATCTCACACAGCATTTCTCTTGATCAAATAAGTTCTTTTGCAACCAATGACATATGAAAGTGAGCTCATGCTCATGGAATTCACCTGTCTTATCAGATTTCCCATGATCCTGAAGCACTTGTCTAGAAAAGTTAAATGACCCTTTGAAGACAGTCACAGCAGCAACCGGGTGGCAGTGCCTTGTAGTAATCAATATCAAAAGTAAAACCCTTTTTCAGTTTTATCTATTTAGTTCTCTCCTAATCCTCTACAAAGATTGTAAAAGTTATACCACACTAACGTTATAAGTAGAATATGATAGATTATGGAGTTGAGGTTTAGAGAGCTTGTTTTACTTTATTAAGACCTCAAGGCAAATAAATGGTAGAAACATAATTTACATATTTTTTCCTGACATGCTGGAACATATTCTTATATATTACTGGACGTTTTTTCAGTATAAACATAAAAAATAGTTTACAAACTGATTTCTCAACTATTAAACTAAAAAAGTGTAACTGTTGACTGGGAATAAGTAAGAGAAGGAAGGAAAGAGAAAGAAAGAAACAATGGGTCCTGTTCCCTCTAGCTTCCTCATGTCAATGGTGTTGGGAAAACTGAATATCCACCTGAAAAAGAATGGAGTTTGAACCTTTTACCACAGGTGTGCATGCGCACGCGCGCGCGCGCACACACACACACACACACACACACACACACACACACACACATTTTCAAAGACCTAAGTATAAGATCTAAACTCTTAGAAGAAAACACATGGGAAAATTCTGATGCCATTGGACTTGGCAGTGATTTCTTGAATATGACACTAAAAGCACAGGTAAGAAAAGATAAGTAAATATGTTGGACTGTATTGGGGCACCTGGGTGGCTCAGTCAGTTGAGCGCCGGCTTTGGCGCAGGTCATGATCTCCCAGTTTGTGGGTTCAAGCCCTGCATCAGGCTCTGTGCTGACAGCTAGCTCAGAGCCTGGAGCCTGTCTTCAGATTCTATGTCTTCTCTCTCTCTCTGACCCTCCCCTGCTCACACTGTCTCTCTCTCTCTCTCTCTCTCAAAAATAAATGAAACATTAATTTTTTTTAAAAAAGCATATTGGACTATATGAAATTTAAACTTTTGTTCCCTAAAGATACTATTAATAGAGTAAAAGGGGAACCCACCAAATAAGAGAAGTTTGCGAGTCTTATATCTAATAAGGGGTTAATATCTAGAACATGTAAAAATTACCCCTACAACTTAGCAACAGCAAAAAGAAAAACCTAATTAAAAAATGTGCAAAAGACTTGAATAGACATTTCTCTAAGGTGATATGCAAATGGACAGTAGCATATGAAAAGATAGTTACCATTAATTATTATAAATGTAAATCTCTCCGAATCATAATGATCTGCCACTTCCCACTCATTAGGGAAATTGAGGGGTAGGAGAGAGAGAGAGTGGGGGGAAGAATGAATAGTAAAATGATATTTTCAGTCTACATAGTTCATCCTTTTCCAGAACATCATTTAGTTGGAATTAAGCAGTATGCAGCCTTTTTAAATTGGGTTATTTTACTTAATAATATGTATTTAAGATTCCTTCTTGTCTTTTCATGACTTGACCGTTCATTTCTGTTTACTAATGAATAACATTTCATTGTCTGGATGTAAGACCATTTCTCCATTAACCTACTAAAGGACATCTTAGTGTCTTCCAAATTTTGACAATTATGAATAAAAATGCTATAAACCTCGGTGTTTAGGTTTTTGTGCAGACCTTAGTTTTCAGTACATCTGGGCAAATACCAAGGATGACAGTTGCTGGATTGGTATACTAAGACTGTGTCTAGTTTTGTAAGAAACTGTTTTATAAAGTGATTATACCATTTTACATTCCCATTAACATATGAGGGTTCAAGTTGCTATACATGAACCATAACTAAAATGCAGTTATCTCATTATTTTGTAGCATTGCCTTGAAGAACTGAGGTTATAGATAGAAGCATTAAATTTGTGGCCAAACTTATCTCATACTCCTTTCTTTGCATATTCTGGGGGCAGTGAAAGGAAGTATCTTGCGGCTTCATCTTCTGTATTAATCCATGAAATATTCTTTCATTGAGAAATGCAAAAATAGGAAGAATGTTAGGATATTATTCACTTTAAATGAATAGAAACATAAATAAATGTAAATAAAGCACTGAGCATTAAAAGATCAGAGTATTAGATGATATATTTGTCTCTCTTCTTTTTTATTATTATTTTTTAATGTTTTATTTATTTTTGATACAGAGAGAGACAGAGCATGAGAGGGGGTGGGGCAGAGAGAGAAGGAGACACAGAACCGGAAGCAGGCTCCAGGCTCTGAGCTAGCTGTCAGCACAGAGCCTGAAGCGAGGCTCAAACCCACAAACATGAGATCTGACCTGAGCCGAAGCCGGACGCTTAACCGACTGAGCCACCCAGGCGCTCCTGTCTCTCTCTTCTTAACTTAAAAGTGGTGACATTGTTAGTGCCTCTGCAAAGGGCTGTTGTAAGAAATACCTGACCAATGGCCCAATGACCATTTTTATGTGGTATGAATGTCACAATAATTATGTTCTGTTTTTAAATATAAATTTAAATTAATTTTTAAGGTATAATTAGTTCTGTTTAGAGATAAATAATCTGAGGCTTCAAAAGTCAATGTTTTCCCAAGGTTTCATTACTAGAAAATAACAGAAATTTATTTTTCCCTGGAGTAATAAGAGGTAGTACTTCATTTTGTGAATTTTCAGAAGTGTTAAAATTTAGAAAGGAAATTGTTCTGATAGTAAGGGTGGGTGTGTGACATAAACTCAAACACATGGTCTAGCCACTCATAGAGCTTTATGATACTCTAATATAAAGCTATATTGTTAGATAATTGTAACATACTTGTCTACCCCCCCCCACTAAATTTTGAGCACCTACAGGTTTCAAACAAAGTACACTTCAGTTACTCTTTAAATCTTAGAGTCCTTAGCGTGGAGCTCAATTTATAGTGTTCAATATATATGGGTCCTATTGATTGATTGACAAAGTCCATGAAGGGGCTTATAAATTCCAATTATATAGAATAGTAACAAAAGGTGATATGTAAACTGAATATTATGCATCTAACTTGTTCTGTTGGAGAAAATGTCTGCTTCAGTATATATATTGTCATGATGAACTATATATATAAATCAACATAGGGTTTATATGTATGTGTATATCATATACCACACAGGTATCAGGTGTATGTGTGTATATATATATATATATATATATATATATATATATATAACACATACATACGCACATTATATATGTACTAAATACTTCAATGTAAAATGTAGAGTGAATCTTGTTTTATGGAGACAAGAAAGAAATGTTTGTAGCAATTGAGTGTTACAGAGCGTATAGCTCATGATCCTGCTGGGTCCATAGTTCTAAAAGGATGTCTTTCCTGCTGAGAGCAGGGCTTGATGCATGCATGACTGAGCTTTTTGAAAAAGTGTAGCACGCTGTATCAGTGAGTTACAGAGGTGCTGAGAGGCCTTGGTCTTCATTGATTCAAGTGGCATACATGAGAAAATAGCTTCGATTAATTATTTTATCATTGCTTATCCAGTCCCAGATTATTTTATGAGTTCATAATCACTAAAACCAAATAAATATTTCTATTATTTTGGCAAAAAGTGAAAACATTTTATACATTATAGCTGATAGTTTTAGTGATTGTTCTTAAAAGAAAAAAGCTGAGAATACTTTTTCTTGTATTTTTAGACTTTTGCAGGTTTTGAGAATCAAAGCAATTCTCATGCCTTATATTTTTTTTCTTGCAGAAATTTTAATGTTGAGATAAAGTAAGATAAATCCACTGCTTAGATTTTTTTTTCCTGGAGGGCTAAAAATATGAAGATAATGATAGATTGATGTTTGGTTTTGGAAGTTTTTTTTTTTTTAATGATTGATATCTCTTTAAGAGAATTGGTATGAGTTTGTCAGGCATTTATTGGTTTCCTAATAGAGAAGATATTTCTTACTGACAAAATTTATGAACAGGATTTTCAGTTGATTTCTAGGAAAGGTCATTTAGAAATAAATATTGACTTATTTTTCTCTGTTAATATCAATACATTTGATATAATAAGAATTTAGTTATAGAAGGATGAATGGTATGATCATTTACCGAATGTTTTTCCCAATTGCTGTACTAAGAGTTAGTGACTCATAAGATGTATCTAAAAGATTTAGTGGGCATTTTGAGTCCACTTAATTCCTTCACAGTGAATGTCTTTAAAAGTCCAGTGCGCGCTTTTCTTAAACCGTGGTCGCCTGGCGTCTGTTTCTGCCCTACCCTGCAGTATCACCTAATCTTTTCAGTTTTCTCCCCTTTAACTTTGCTTCAGTATTTGATGCTCAGTGGTTACTCCACTTAACCCTACATCATCTTCTATATTAATACATTTTTTAATTTTTCTAAATCTCACTGCCACTGTATGTGTCTCCTTTAGTTATATCTGTATTTTGCATTTACTAGTACGTGAGACATTTCTCTCGGATCAGATTGCATGTATTTCTTGAAATGAAGCTTCATTTTAAATTTGACTCCGCATTTCTAGCTCACGCCGCCTTGGATGCCACACGACTATCTCAAATGCAATGTATATGAAGTTAAAGTTATTTCACACCCCCATCTCTACAGCCAGAACAGGTCCTTTTCTTTGTTTTATCTCTTCTGAAAATCTGCAGACTAACCTCCTTTGCATTGTTTTTCTAGAATAAAAAAGAGACTGCTTTTGTGTGTGTTCCTTTTTTTGTAACTTCTAAATGGGATATACATTAATTTACAGTGTATGAAATAATTTTCCATATAACTTTTTCAACTGATATTCCAACCAAAAGCAACCTGTATTTTGTACCAAGATTAAATGGTTTTACTAAAAAGTCTGTATATTTATAAACAAGGATCTTATTACCTATTTATTCAAATCTTAACTTTGTGGAAAGACAAAGTCCAATTGGCTTTAGTTTGGATAAAAAAACAGTTTGGATAACCAAATAGTCTCCACCCTTAGAGAAAATTGAGTTAAGTTAAATAATTATATTTTGTTTGATTGAGCTAGCGAGATCAGGAAACTACAAAGCACAATTGAGGAGAAAGAAGAAAGGCAGAACACCTATAAGAGAAAAGAAAGGATTGAGAGAGAGAGTTCTCTGCTTTTCAGTCTTACATTTAGGTAGAATGGGTCCAGTATGTCTTCCTTCATCTGAGGGAACTGAGGTAAAGACCCCAAGAACTCCAGAAGAATGCTCTCCTTGTGAGAATTCTTTCTTGGCAGTCTTTGGAAATGTATATTTTTCTCTGAATCTCATAGTCTGAGGAAAATTGGTTAGGAACATGGGAAAATATAATTCTTTTATGAGAATTAGATTTTTGATAATCAACAGGGATATTACTGATTCAAAGGTATCCACTGATATCAAATCAAAATCAAGACCCTTGATCACTTCTGAGACCCAGAGCAGGACCAGACAGGAAAGAAGTGGTCATGGTCTAAATCAGTGAGTCCTGCTTATAGTTGTCACCATGTTATGAGTGTTTGTTTGTGGTGAATCACTTTTCAAACAAACAAACTAACAACAAAAACAAACAAAAAGACCAAAAAAAACACCCAGAAACAAAAAAAATATTAATATACTAATATGCGTGGTACACATTAAATCTTATAAGTGGTATTCCAAGGAATAACCTCTTTTGGAGCAAATTGTGCCCTAACTTCAGTTTACAAGGTAATTTGAAGGTCATTTTTATTTGAATACTACCCAATAACATTTTCTGGCATTTCTCAGTACATCAATGTTCATTATGGGCTGAAGTCCATTTAATATAGTAACAGACCTAATATTTCTTATGCTTTAAGTAATGTGTAGGTATCTGTAATTAGGAGTAACAAGTATCAAACATATAAGACATATTTCAAGAATGATTCCTGGTTCTAGGATTTTATTTAATTCCAGAGAATTCTGATTTCTTAATTCTGAATCCCAAAGATTAATATCTGTTGGTAAATGAGAAATATTCTGTGTAGGTTTTAATGTTTGGAATTCTATATGGAGACTGACTCTTATTATAGATTTATTTCTTTAGTTTAGAAATTTCAACAATATCTGGAATCAAGCACAGAGAGTTTAATAATTCCAGTCCTAATTCTAGAATTTCTATTTTTCTTTAATGGAACTATATTCTTCTACTCATTCTTCTTTCCAAGTGCTTTAGAATTTATCTCTTTTATATCTGATGAAGACTTTATCATTGCTACCACATGGTAACTTGACTCATTTTTGCAAGTCTCTACTTTCTCTGTTCAGTGCTAATTACTGTGTATCTCTTAGGCTCTCTTCCTAAATGAACATTTTTTTCTATACCCCCCGCCCCTTTAAATGATAATTAGTCTTCTGGTTTAAAAAAATGCAGAGAATCCCCATGACCTTTGAAAAATGATTATTTCCTTACTTTTGTCTTTCAAGTCTCATAAGATATTTCTTATGACACAAATAATTTGAAACAATGTAAAAAAGGGAATGCTAGGATATGGAGTTCTGGTTTAATCAGGTTGATACTATTCAAGAGATTACCACAATCAAACATTATCAACTTGGTATCTATGCATACAGTTTTGGTCAGATTTAAAATGTACTGCAAATAAATATATTCATAAAGTCATTCTTCTCCCTAACAAAATGTCCATTCGTAGAGCAGAGAACAGAGTAACATTCTTTCCAAATAAGATGAAAAGCACTTTTTTAAAACTCATCTTCAGTGAGTTTCCCTCCCCCCACTTCTAGTTGAGTAGAATTCCTCCTTTAATATATTACAACTTAATATTGAGATACATGTTTAATTACTCTTATAAATAATTAGTATGTTATAGGAAAGGAGAGAAGTAGAATTGATATATAGACAAATTATTTTCTCCAAAACAAGTAGGAAATACTCATACGTATTACATTATTCAACTCTAAATTGGGTCATGGTTGTAGCTAGTTGTACACTTCTATTGAGTGAGCTCATATTAATAAACTCAATGTGATCCAGTGTGGGGAATAAGTTCAAGAATTCTCTGAGCTTACATCAATGGGTTAATAAGACTTAGGGCAAAAAGCTGCCATAGGGTGAAAAACCCCAGGATAGAACCAAGCATAGAGTGGAAAGCTGCTTCCACAGGATGAAGTTGTCCGAGAACAAGCAGAGGAACAGGTAGAGATGGAAAGCCACTGAAGCAGGGTGAAAGCTCCCAGAGCTAATTAGTGAGACAAATGCCTTGTTAACACTGAGGTAGCATGCTCTATCTGTCTTAACCCTTAGACAAGTTAAGATAAACAGACATGGTGCCTGGTGCCTGCAGTAAATTGCCCTGCAGTAAATGGCACCGAGACTGATTTTTATTGACCCTTACCCCTGATACTGCGTATCTTCAAAACCCCCTTTCTCCCACACATGTAAGTTAATAATCACTGTTACATCCTTTCTTTCTGCACGTCCATCACACTTGTAAGTCTTCTGATCCTAATAAATACAGAGCAAGACTCTTACTCAGGGCTTTTGTCTACCCCCAAGACATTAGTCTCTCTTGTATTCAATTCTGCATCTGCTCACTTGCTGGACAGGAGAGAACTCCAGGCTAAAAATCATGACAGTCCAGCTTATTTTCTTCCCTATTTCATGATCCCCAATCTTAAAATACATCCCCACACATGTTCCCTAGATTTCTTTTGTTATTGTTTGGCAAAATCATTCAATTACAGCTTTGGATACACCATGTCTCCTAATGAGGTTATACTTTGTCATTCATTCTCATGGTTCTTCTAAACTCAAGTCTAATCATAGATATGGGATCAATGTGAACTGAAGGAGTATAATAAGCCAGATCACTACCCTAGGATGTTCACGTCCTAATCCCCAGAATCTGTGAATGTGTTACCTAATACAGCATAGGGGACTTTACAAATATGATTAAGTTAAGGGCATTAAGATAGAATTTATCCTGGATTATATAGGTGGGCCTAAGAGGAAAATAGGCTAAAATCAGGTAAGGAGATGTGATGATGAAAACAGAGTCTGAGACTGAAAGATATCAGACTGCTGTTTCTGAAAATGGAGAAAAGGACCCTGAGCCAACGAATATGAGCAACCTCTGGAAGATGGAAAAGATGAACAGATTCTCTCTTAAAGCTTTCAGAAGGAAATGTAACTCTGTTGTCATTTGTGTACAGAAACAATAGAGTAATATAAAGAAATACATCTTAGGATCATCAGTATTTTGAAAAGCAGTTATTTCAGAGGAATTTATCTTTTTTTTTCAGGCAAGGGAAGATTAATCTCATTGAGGGTATAATGAGATGCTTCCACAAGTGAAGGAGGATCAGAACAACGTAGAATTTAAGTTTGTTGATATTATTGAAATTTATCTATAGATGCATTGTGATTTCCAAAGTTCTATTCCTACAAAAAGTGACACCTCAAAAGTTCTGGAATTTCTTTTGTGTTATAACTCAGTAACAAGTAGGGTTTTATTTGGCCCTTTGTTTTCAAAATTCTTAACCTTGCTGCTATAAATGTCTTTGAGAGCATTTATAGAAGCAAGACCTCAGCTTAGTAGTTAAAGTCATGCCCTCATCTCTTTACTCTGAGTTCTCTGGTATATTTGGAAGCAATTGTCAAATTCTATTATATCCTTTATTTCCACTATATTATTTATGTCAGCAAATGATTTGTCCCTAATACTCTTCATAGACATGCCTATAGGTGTCTACAAGTGACAAATCATTGTTTTGGCACTTCCAGTGTTTTTTTTTTTTTATATTTCATGAACTACTAGCACTGTCTTTACCACTGGAAATACTATCATTAATGCCTTGAAATATAGTCCTATAAGATAAATCATTACAGATGAAGTGTACCAAATAATCCATTCCTAAAATTTTATTCCACTGGAAACACTCTCTGTACAAAATTGTGTGTATCAAAAACTTAGTGAAGAGCTCACTACAGAGTATGGATAAAAGCATCTATTATAGACACCAGAGGGGATAGTTAAGGGCTAATATCGAAAATGTACAAGGAACTCACCAAACTTCACAATCACAAAACAAATAATCCAGTGAAGAAATGGGCAGAAGATATGAACAGACACTTCTCCAAAGAAGACATCCAAATGGCCTACAGACACATAAAACGATGCTCAACATCACTCATCATCAGGGAAACACAAATCAAAACCACACTGAGATACCA
>NC_043705.1:127718046-127814640 GCF_006229205.1 Suricata suricatta | reverse complement strand
AAAAAAAAAAAAAGATTGAGATGGCATCTCCCACATCAGAAACTAGATTCTAAAGTTGGTAGGGCCATCAGTAAGGAAAGATAAACAGGAAGTAGGAAAACCAAGGAAAGCTGTAAACCAGGTGGGAATGCTGGTATGCACAAGGAAAACCTGGAACCATCTTCAGTCTTTAAATACCTGACGTCTTCCCCTTCAATAACAGGGTTCCACAGGAGAGCATGATGCCATTTATCAGGAAGCAAATTATATATCTATGATTGTCCAGGAGTTTTACACCTGTGAGGAAAAAATCCATCAGGAACTAGGGATGATTTGGGCCTACTTGCTGCCTCATATGAACAGCAGATGACACATTATGCAATAAGAAGTGATTTCTCACTCCCTTCACTGACTTTTTGAGTATGAAAAAATGAGTCCACTTCAATTCCATCTTTAGCATCACAAACAAAATATCTGGGTTTTACAATAACAGCATACTAAGCAGGAAAGAGAATTCTGGGTAATGTAGTTCCATTCTAGCCGAGTTGTCCCAATACCGATCCACAATACCACGCAAAATATTTAAAACCAGTGTACTAGTGTTGGGTATTCACTGTCTATAAAATCCATACAGTTGAAATAGTGTCCCAGAGACTATCAGTTTTACCTGGATTTCAGCCTTTAGTTATTGGGAGTTTGGGGGCCCTAAGGTGTTGAAGGACACTGATGGGAGGACAGTGACTATTCAATAACCTGTGAACAAGTATTTCAAATTTTAATCACTTTTATAATGTACTGTTAGCACATGTAACAGTTCAACAAATATTTGAAGATGAACGAACATTCCTATGGTCTTGGTGCTTAGTAGAAGTGTCCTTGTGTCTTCCAACTTCCTTCCTCTTATCAAACTCTTAGCTTAATGGACTATTTCTAATAACACTTAACATTTATTTTAAATTAATTTACATCTGGTTATGATGAATATATATTTCAAAAATTCTCCGGGTTACAGATTTAATGAGAATTATTGGAATGTATTATTTAGTTTACTTAATATAGTGCACATACAGGCATGGATTTAAACTGTCAGGAAGATGATCTAAGGGATTTGAAAATATAGAGTGTCTTAATTTGTGTGTATGTGTAGCTAATATGTTAAAATTTTTGTTTTCATTTTATGCTAATTACTGTTATTTTGTGAAAGCTTAAAAAATCAGTATTCCTTGTTATATGTCAAAAAATTCCACATTTCCAAATTTTATATGAAGATTAAAAATTGTAATTTATCACTTACATGTGAATAATTTTACATATATAATCTCACAAAATAATTACATACACTCAATTATTTCCTTTATTCAAAAAAATCTAATCCAATGTTTTTTAATTTAATGTTTTAGAATACTAGCTTAAATATTGTTTTTTTCTAAATTCTGTTTGATATTTACACTACATAAAATGGAAAGATATGAAACTTTCTCATGAGGAAACTAAAGACCATTTGACCCTTAAATCTCATTTTCTTCCTAAAACTCTAGAGAATCAGTTTCATTATTTCTTCAATTCTAATACTAATAGTATTTTTCTGAGGTATAAAATCTCCATTAATATATAAACTTGATTTCCATTTTTATAATATATTTTGGCTTTAGCCCATCTGCTGTTAATATATACAGTAAACCTAAATAACAGTAAAAAATAATGTAATCCATTATATTATTTATAATTAGTATTCTCTAATCATTATAGTAGGTTATATTTTAAATAATTCAATATTTAAAAAAATAAAATTGACTTATTCATAAATATTTTTAGGCAATACAAAAAGTGTGTGTGTGTGTGTGTGTGTGTGTGTGTGTGTGTGTGTGTGTGTGTGTTTTAGTTGAAGGCTGTGTGAAAACCCATCTAGGAACCCAGTGACTCTGTCACTTAAAGTGAGAAAAATTGGGGTTGATATGTTTGGTTTTTGTCCTAATAATATGTTGCCTTTCTACATTCACTGATAATGATGTAACAGAAGTAATAGAGAACTTAATATTTCCTAGATTCTATGGATTTTACATGTTGCATATTTATTAATTTTTACTTTGTGTCTTATGTACTTTCATGACAGTATTCCATCCACTCATTCATTGAACACTGGCTGCATGGTGGTGAATAATATGACAGACAAGAAAGCTTTTATTTGAGGTTATTTATTCTGGAAAAGAGAGAAATTCTGCAATTATGTGCCCTCAGCCTTCAGTACTTGGAACAGATCTCAGACAGGTGGCCCAGCCTCGTAAAGGGATCTGGACATGACCACTCAGGCGTTTACCCTTGGCATTGCTCATTTTCATTTACTCTTCACATTAACTTTACTCCATTTGGTCAGAGCTTCACCAGAGTTATTTTCAGTCACCACTTGCAGAACAAACTTATGAGAGATGAGTTAGGGAGACAATCTGGTCTGCTCTGCCACAGTGGAACTTGGGGTCAAATGACATGCATATCACTTCTGTATCATCCATTCAAGTGCACCCCACCTGCCCCCTCAGGTACATTTCTCTGGAGGGGTGACTCGGGACCTTCTCCTGATGGTCTTACAGCTATTTCTTTGACAAACTGTAAATAGAAGTACCAAGAGTTACACAAGTGTACCCAGCTGAATCCCAAATCTATTTACGACTGTCTCTATTAATTTACAACGACTCCCCTTTCTCATGATAATCAGATTCAGTTACTCTTGCTAATATGGGAATGCTGTCCTTTGCCTTTGCTGGACTGACATTAAAAATCAACCTGACAAGGCAAAGCAACACCACTAACTTTAGTTAAACTCTTAAAATATATCTTGGTGGAAATAAGCCCTTCTGGAACCCAGGCTCTTGGAACAGGTCTACATTTGTAGGAATTAGGAATCAAACATTTTCAAATTGTGTCATTGGCAGTAATGGAGAATAGGGCCTACTTCCAACCCTCAGTTCCTAGAGTCATGGATCTAACCTTCCAAACCTAGAAGGTTAAAAGTTTATTCTCCCTTGTGAAGTATGTTACATACTGGTGTCAATGGCAAAATGGCACCTGACTGTCTCCAGGCTTCTAGTGTACTAATGGCTGGCAGTTCCTGCAGAGGAAGTGTGTGTGAAAATCCCTGCATCTTCTGGTTGTGTTTATTGCTATATTATTATAAGAGCAGGGTCTATTAGAAGGTATGCCTACCTGGGATTTCATATATGTAGATCCGATACTCTGTGATCCTGTGAGAATACCTCTGACTGAAGTATTCTCTGCTGAAAAAGCAAACCAATATCTGTAATATGTGTCTATTCTAATCAGAATGAAGCATTGACTGATGTTACCACCTTACAACAAAGTGGCTGCCCTCTCCAGGGATGATAGTATTCTTGTAGCTCTAAAATTACTTGATCTACCACTTTTTTCTGAGAGGTGGTTTGGTTTTTTGATTTACTATTTGGCGGAGAGGAACCAGTTTTCAGTTCTTCAGTTTGGATTTTCCTACTATGATTAATCTTTACAGATCAAAGAATCATTGCAATGTTTCTGACAACTGCTAAGCATGTTCTTTTCATTTATAGATTTAGATATTGAGAGAATAACTAATTGAACTGAGGAATGTCACCCAACCAAGGAATTGTCCACTTCCCAGCTCAACTCACATGAGATGATGGGACGATACAGGGCTATAAGAGTTGTTAGGGGCAGAATTGTGTACCCTCAAAATTCATGCGAAAGCCCCAGTTAACTATCTGGCGATAGAGCTTATAAAACGGTAGTGAAGGTTAAATGAGATCATTAGGGTGGGGCCTTAAAAATCGAGTGTTTATAAGAGCAGTATCAGGGATGTGCAGGCACGGAGAAAGGGCCATGTAAGGATACAGGTGGTGGCCCTCTACAACAAAGACAGGCCTCAAGAAAAAACAAACCTTCCACCATCTTGACTGAAGAAGTTAAGCCTCCAGAAATTTGAGAAAACAAATCTCTGCTGTTAAACTGTTCAGTCTATGGTATTTTCTTAATGACAGCCCTAGCTGACAAATACAAGAGCTCAGTGAGCTCAGTACTCTTTATACATATATATGTATGTATATATATATATATATATATATATATATGTAAACTTTTAAAAAAATGTTTAGTTATTGTTGAGAGAGAGACAGAACGTGAATGGGGGAGAGACAGTGAGAAAGAGGAAGACACAGAACTTGAAGCAGGCTCCGGACTTGGAGCTGTCAGCACAGAGCCAGATGCGGGTCTCAAACTCATGAGCCAGATCATGACCTGAGCTGAAGCTGGATGCTTAACTGACTGAACCACCCAGCTGCCCCAGAGCTCAGTACTCTTGCTCCATCTTTGGGTCACTATGAAGGGTCATCTCAGCTTCAGAGATCCCCAAAGATTCAGTTGAGACCTGTGACTGCATTACTGCTGATGTCCTTCTGCACTAGGTAAATATCTGGTAGTGCAATTGCTGGATGGTAAGATAATTCTGTTTTAAATGTTTTTGAACATAAGGAGCATAAATTCTATATTTTGGATACTAATGCTTTTGTGAGATATGCCATTTGCAAATATCTTCTTCTATTCCATAGGTTGCTTTTAGTTTTGTTGTTTCCTTCACTGTAGAGAGCTTTTTATTTTGATGGGAAGTCCTAATAATTTATGTTTGCCTTTGTTTCCTTTGCCTCAAGAGACCTATCTAGAAAGAAGTTGCTATGTCCAGTGTCAAAGAGGTTACTGCCTATGTTCTTTTCTAGGTTTTTAATGGTTTCTTGTATCGTATTTGGGTCTTTCCTCCATTTTGAATTTTGTTTTGTGTATCCGTGTAAGAAAGTGGTCCAGTTTTATTCTTCTGCATGTTGCTGGCCAGTTTTCCCAACACCATTTGTTGAAGAGATGGTCTTTTTTCCATTGGATATACTTTCTTGCTTTGTTGAAGATTAGCTGACCATATAGTTGTGGGTTCATGTCTGAATTTTCTGTTCTATTGATCTATGTGTCTGTTTTTGTGCCAGCACATACTGTCTTGATTACTAGGGTTTTGTAATATAACTTTAAGTCTAGAATTGTGATGCCTCCAATATTGCTTTTCTTATTCTAGGTTGCTTTGGCTATCCAGAGTCTTTTGTTCTATACAAATTTTAGGATTGTCTGTTCTAGCTCTGTGAGAAATGCTGATGGTATTTTGATAGGGATTGCATTAAATGTATAGATTGCTTTGGGTAGGATGGACATTTGAACAATGCTTGTTCTTCCAATCTGTGAATGGAATGTTTTTCTTTTTCTTTGTGTCCTCTTAAATTTCTTTCATAAGTGTTCTACAGTTTTCAGAATATAAATCTTTTACCTCTTTGGTTTGTTCATTCCTAAGTGTCTTATGCTTTTGGTGTAATTGTAAGTGGTGTTGATTCCTTGATTTCTCTTTCCATAACTTCAATATTGATGTATAGAAATGCAGATTTCTATATGTTGCTTTTGTATTCTGTGACTTTCCTCAATTTGTGTACCAGTTCTAGCAGTATCTCGGGTTTTCTATATAAAGTATCCTATTATCTGCAAATAATGAAAGTTTGACTCCATCCTTGTTGGTTTGGATGCCTTTTGTTTGTTTTTCTTTTTTTTTTGTTGTCTGATTGCTTGGACTTCCAATGTTATGGTGAGAATGGACATCCCTGTCTTGTTCTTGGCATTAGAGCTAAAGCTCTGTGTTTCCCCATTGAGGATATTAGCTGTGGGATTAACGTATATGGCCTTCACTTATGTTGAGGCTCTACCCCTGTTGGGAACTGCCAAGTTTGGCCGCCTTAGGCAAGGAGATATCGCTCTCCAGGGAGCAACCAAAAAACAAGATTTACATCTGGAGGCTAGGAGAGTGCATTTCCTGGTCCAGGATTCGGAGACAGTCATACTGGGCCAGAGGAGAAAAGCCAAAATGAACAAAAGATCAAACCGCATTCGGGTTTATGCAGAGCTAATCTTCCCCTGCCCATTATTGCAGAAAGTCTGGGCGCTTCCTTTGATGCTGTGTTCGGAGTTTCAGTTTCGGTTTCCCCTTTCTCTAATAATCATTTGACTCTGTTACCTGGCAACCAACCTGGGCCGGTTTCCCGCCCCTAATCCTATAAAGGTTTGATTCCTTTTCAATAAACGGGCTTGATCAGAATCGCTTGTCTTGCCTCACTCTCTGTGCTCCCCTTCCTGCCCTACTCTCTCTCCCTCCCTCAGGAATTGACCCGCAAGGATTTACCGCCCTACCTGCCTGTTGGGGCAAGAGATAGGACATACCTCTACTTTGTTAAGGGTTTTTATCATGAATGGACATTGTACTTTGTCAAGTACTTTTTCTGCATCTATTGAAATGATCATTTTTTTTATTATTAATGTGGTATATGATGTTAATTGATTTGTGAATATTGAGCTACCCTTGCAACCAGGAATAAATCCCACTTAATCATGGTGAACAATTCTTTTAGTGTATTGTTGGATTCAGTTTGTTAGTATCTTGATGAGAATTTTTGCATCCAGGTTCATTGGGGATATTGGCCCATAGTTTTCTTTTGTGGTGTAGTGTTGCTCTGGTTTTGGTATCAGGTAATGCTGGTCCCATAGAATGAATTTGGAAGTTTTCCTTCCTTTTCTGTTTTTATTTATTTTTTGAATAGTTTGAGAAGAATGTGTTTTGACTTTTCTTTAAATATTTGGTAGAATTCCCCTCGGAAGCTGTCAAGTCCTGGACTTGGTGAGGAGATTTTTGACTACTGATTGAGTTTCTTTGCTGATTATCACTGTGTTCAAAATTTCTATTTCTTCCTGTTTCAGGTTTGGTAGTTTATATGTTTTTAAGAATTTATCAGTTTCTTCCAGGTTATACTATTTGTTGGTATATGGTTTTTTGTAATTTTCTCTTATGATTGTATTTCTGTGATTTTTATTTGGATTCTTCCTTTCTTATTTTTGGTAAATCTGAGTAAGGATTTATCAGTTTCACTCATCTTTTTTTTCAGAGAACCAGCTCTTGGTTCATCGATCTGTTCTATTGGTTTTTTTGTTTTTGCTTTTGTTTTTTAGTTTCTATATCATTTATGTGTGCTCTAATTTTTATCATTTTGTTTCTTCTGCTGGCTTTTGGCTTCATTTTTCTAACTCCCTTAGGTATAAGATTAGGTTCTTTCTTTGAGATTTTTCTTGCTTTTTCAGATTGACCTGTATTGCTATATGTTTCTCTCTTAGAACTGCACTTGTTGCATCCCAAAGGTTTTGGACTATTGTGTTTTCATTTTCATTTGTTTTTATGTATTTTCTTTTTTTAGTTTCTTCTTTGACTTCATGGTTGACCCATTCACTGTCTAGTAGCATGTTGTTTAATCTCCATGTGTTTGTGATCTTTCCATTTTTTTTTCCCTGTGGTTAACTTCAGATTCCATAGTGGTTGTGGTTAAATGCATGGTATGATCTCAGTCTAGTACAAAGTATTAGTTGAGGCCTGATTTGTTTCCCAGTATGTGATCTATTCTGGAGAATATACCATGAGCACAGAAATAATTCTTAATTAAGAAAACTAAATGATTTTGTGCTATTATCTACATTATGCACGTGGTATTCTTTCTGTCTCTCAGAAGATCTTCCTCTTTACAGAAATCAATGTCAAATGCCCATCTGAGCACCCAAACTTTAATGACACCTTTTTGATGGACAGTTTGTTCCAAGGAGATCTCGACACCCTAACTTCTCTTTTATTTCTCCTTTTCTATGACCAGGAAGTCTAACTCCATAATTATATTTTCATTTTCTAACTATATGTAATGTTCATTAAATGTCTTCCTTAAGGTTATATTCTTGGCTCCCTTCTCTCAGGGTTCTCTTCAAGAAAGAATATATTTCTGGCACCTATGTGACTTAAAGAACTCTAAACATAAGTCTTTTGCAGCCCTTACAACTTTTTAAAAAAGTTTTTATTGATTTATTTTTGAGAAAGAGAGAGTGAGAGAGAGGGAGGGGAGGAGGGAGGGAAGAGAGAGAGAGAAAGAGAATGAATGAATGAATGAATGAATGAATGAATGACAACAGGCATCATGGTGTCTGTGCAGAGCCTGATGCATGGCTCAGTCTCACAGAACTGTAAGATCATGACCTGAGCTGAAATCAAGGGTCAGATGCTTAAAAAACTGAGCCACCCTTTCTTACTCTTAGACATATCACTTACTATATCAATATCCTAAGCATCTTCCTGTTTGCTTCCTCTCATCCCAATCCTTCATATTCAATAGCACACCATAGAGTAACTGGAATCGCTGAAGTGTCTTGACAAAGGCGAGTGGAAATATGAATTAAGCAGCCACATACATGTGAGACTCAAACTAAACTCGGTTGCAGGAATTATCTGTTCATAGAACCCACAGTACTACAGAAATTATGATGGAGGGGGTTTCCTAAAATTCCCTAATAGAAAGTGGTCCTATTTATCTTTAAATTATCTCCAGATTCTTACATCCAAAAGACTGTCACTACCGCAGATTCGATAGTGGCACAGGTTACAAAATACATCATGTTTATTTTTTTTTATTTCCAGAATTGGACGGCATCTCTTTTTGAAGTTATACCCATCTTTATTATTTAGGTTATACTGAGGTTAGAATGAACTGTGTGAAACTATTTATAAGTCTCAACTTAAAGTAAAATCTCCTAATCTGTAGTGTGATGAATGCTGTATATGCCACATTCTAATTTTTTTCAAATTGATATAAATATATAACTGGGTTTCTTAATCTATATACCTGTGTTTCTTAGTGTAAAATATCTACAGTCTTTGTCTCCTCTCTACATTGACTATTTCTAGTTAAGAGGACATATACACTTTTTATTTCTTAGCAACACAATAAAAGTACTGTTAATACAATTAAAATAATATTTTAATATTGTAAATCTTCACCTAGCCAACTTAGTGACCGCTATCTTATACAGTTTCCAAAGGAAATTAGTCCTGATGCCTAATCAAATGTTAGCATATCAAAGTGTTTATTGTATCAACTATGTGTAAAACCAATTACCTAAAATTGCTAAATAAGCACCCTCAAGAATAATCAAGTACATTATCTCAGGAAACTCTGGTATCCAACCCTTTTGCAAATGAAAACACACAGCTCCTGTACTATATGTTAATTACAAAAGATGCAGAGGAAAGGACAGATATATAATATACAACTATATTGTACTTATATATTAACACAGTACAATATTGTAGTGAAGCACTGATGTGCGCCGAAAAACAAAACCGTACTACTGAAGGCATCTTACATCACTTGAAGCCATGTTTTTAGAAGTTGGAGTTTTTATAAACTATCTAATGGTAGGATGCTTCCACAAGTTATTTTTTTTGCAAAATATTTGAGAACACTAGCAATATAACATAAAATTGTATCCATGTAGATTTTTTGAATAGAGATTTTTCAAGTGTACAAGGTAAAGGTATTCACACAGAGACACTGTGATGATGCAGTTTACCAAGGTCAGACATAAAGGTGCTATGAATATTTTTCCATTATTTGTGGGTACGTCAAAAACCCAGAAATGGAGATGAGTCCAAAATGAATAATAAAGGTATGTATGTTAATAAGGAAAATATTGGGCTATTGATTTTATTCTTTTAAATAACGTCAGTGTTCTAAAATATGTTTGCCCCCATTTATTAATATCAATTTTAGAAAATGATTTTATTTTTATAACTGCATTTATTTCTTGTATCTTTTTCACAAGCAGAGACTGTAACTTAGAGCCAAGGGTCTCAGCTAAACTCCCACGGAGAGTAGATTACAGATCGCCATCCTCCTTGATACTCATATTCCAAGACCTTCAAGGAAGGTAACCTCTGGAATGTAATCCTGTCAAGAGTCTCATTTATCATTTTAAAAAATATATATACATCTCTCAAAGCTACAGAGAAATGATTTACAAACACAAGTGGTTTTGTTCTTTGCTTTCCTTTGCTTTGCTTTTCTTTGCATTTTGTTGGGGGGGGGATGGGAAGGCTAAAAGAAAGGACAAGATTATCTTTCTTTTTTGGCACTAAGAGAATCTGAAATTTATTATTTTCACATTACTATTTACCTTTCTGATGTCCCCCAATTTGTTCCTTTTTGATAGTAACACTACCATTCTTGTCATTACCATTATTACTAATTCTTGTTTTCTCTGAGTAATTAAAGAAAAATGTGGCTATCTAAATATCTAGTAGGTGTCCAATAGAGTGCAAAGCAAACAATTATTGGAATTACAATAAGATGATTTTTTAAAATTTAAAGATGAAATTTTAAATTTTTTGTGTGAGAGAGGGGGGGAGTGAGAGAGAGAGAGAGAGAGAGAGAGAGAGAGAGAGAGAGAGAGACTGAGCAGGGAAAGGGCAGAGAAAGAGGGAGACATAGATCCAAAGCAGGTTTCAGGCTCTGAGCTGTCAGCACAGAGCCTGACTTGGGGCTCAAATTCATGGACCTTGAGATCATGACCCAAGCCAAAGTTGGACACTCAACTAGCTGAGTCACTCAGGCACCCCAAGTATAGGTTGGATTTCAAAAATTAAGTACAGGGTGCCTGGGTGGCTCAGTTGGTTAAGCATCTGACTGTCGGTTTTGACTCAGGTCATGATCTCACAGTTCCCCATGTTGGGCTCTGCACTGATGGTGTGGAACCTGCTTAGGATTCCAAGTTTCCCCCTCTCTCTGCCCTTCTCATGCTCATGCCATCTCTGTCTCTCTCAAAATATGTAAATAAACTTAAAAAAATAAAAATTAAGTACAATATTTGTCTTGAGGGAATTACCCTTAAATACATTAATAATGAATGATTAAGACAGATTGTTGATTAGCAAAGCAATATTTTTTTTCTTTATCATACATTAGTTACACATAGTATCATGATGATTTTATTGCTTGATTCTGGAGCTTGATAATATAAATTTTTATCTCAGGGTTTTTCTTCTAAAGCTCAGTGCATTTCTCTTGAGTTTTGGTTAAACACATAAGTTACTTTATATTTACACACTAATCTAGGTGTTTCAGTAAGTATTCAGTTTTTCCAAATAATTTTCCCACGTGTGAAACACAGACATTCATTACCATTATTCTGTTTCAAAGTATTATTATGAGGCACTCACTGAATGTAGATTGAAATTCTAGTTTCTAATTTACATAACTTTAGTTGTTTTAAGTTACTAAGACCAACACAACATATGGGTCAATTTTCACATTGGTCAAAATCAATGCTATATTGATATCATTTAGGTCTCTATGAATAATAGACCTCTACCTTTGTTTATCTACCTGTACTCTTGCTGGAGAGACCTCCTTCTCATTATGAACTGACATTGGATCTGTCCTTTGCACCTTCTTTCCATAAATGCTAAATTGTTTGGTCTTCTAATTAGAAGTTTTTGTTTTCTTCTACATCTTTCTATATTTCTTGATGTAGTAGTCAGCTCATTACCCTAGTTATTCCCTTTTATATGCATAGGAATCATTACTGGGAATATAGGGAGTAATAGTACAATAGGTTTAATGTTTGTCTTCTAGTAAAATATCCTGAAAGTAATTGAAGTAGCCATCACTGTGAGTGGGAAAGCAAAGTAAAATATGAGAATAATAGCAAGTTCTCTGGAATACCTCCTTTCAGTTGAGTTCAATACCAGTATCAGTTACTTGGGAAGACTTCGTTCAAGTGTTGTAGAAGCTACAGTTCAGTCCTCTTAATGTGCTGGCTTCTTGTGGGAAGCATTATTCCTGCTGGATATTCATGTCACTTTATAGCTTTCGGAGTGGTCAGTGGCACCTGAAAGGGTCTCTCTCAGCATAGGAAGAGCCGACCTTTCCTCTGGAATATTTTATGTAGATGGAATCTCCTAATAGATAAAGGTGACAGATTTCTTCATGTGGGTCCATCCCGGTCCTTTTGACTTTGTCTCTGGTTTCAGAGGAAGAGAGATACCCTTTTTAGATATGAAAATGATACTGAGAAGATTCAGTTAAATTTGGCACAGGACAGATTCTCAGACCCAAATTTATAGGTCTGTCAAACATAAGTCCAAAAGAAGAGGTGCCGCCTGCATGCCAGATTACTGTAGTTCTTAACAAAACCAATGGTAAATCTATAGGCCATTTTGATGAATTGGATTCTTTTTTTGCAGTTGTAGTTATTGTTGTTGTTGTTTCTGAGTGTGGTTCATCCATTCCACTTGTATAAAGAACCAAAGGTCACAAAATATGTAAATAACTAATAGGAATCTATAAACATTTTTCAAAATTTCTATAGTAGGAATAATTCTCCCATTTCATTCAGTATGCTCCGATATCCCCAAAGTAGGGATCTGTGTATCAGGAGTGCTCTTACCACTGTCTGATAACCAGCTTTTGAAGAGAGAAAGAAAGACTTCAGATCATCTGAACATCATATATTCCATAATTAAACCAAATTTCTCTCCTTGTACGGGCAGTGATTGTGTGAAAGGCAACTGCTACCAGGTTCCTTGTGAAGTTGATGGGCAACTTCCTGCAAATACCTTAGGAGTAAAAATTTTAAAAAATTGACATATAGAATGTTTCCTTAACATGCTTTGAATACTTTTATATTTTGGTAGGTATATTAAGAATCTTGGTACTCACATGGTTGTATAGGTGACACAATAATTTTAACCAAGTGAATACAGACTGTGGTGTAGAAATTATTTCATCAGATAATGCCTAGTACTCATTGAATTTTTTTAATCCTCTTTCTAGAAATCCATTTGTTCATTTTCTTTTGTAACTTCTTTTACATAAAGAAAATGTTTTATTGTGTTAAAAGTGGGGCTTCTAAGTTTGGAGTCTGCCATATTTTGACATTTTTTCTGTTTTTTAAGTTTGTCAGCAAAATTATTACCTTTAGAAATGTTATTCTGCCCTATGTGAACTCTACAATGCATTAGTGATATCTAAGCAGGCAATTAGTTATAAAGCCTCTCACAAATCAGCAATGAATTGTATGTGAGACATTTTAGTTTGCATCAAAATCAAGACTCCCCTGTTTTTTCTAAATATTCCCTCTTGCACGACAGACACCAAACACACACAAACTTGCTCTGTGTGTGTGTGTGCGCGTGCGCGCGCGCGTGTGTATGATTGTAAACCAAGTTTTAGTTCCTATAATTGCCATAAATTCAGCTATTTGTACCTACTTAATTTCATACAAAATATAAGCTTTCAGAACTTCAATGAAAATAACCACAACATTGGAAAACTTAAGTTGGCAATTATTGTCCCAAGGATGTTACTCATAAGTAAACACTGCCATACTCCTGTTCCAAATACAGATATATCGGACATATTCAGTGAGCAACTAGTTTCTTCTATTAGTATGGTACAATCATGATCCTCCATTTGATCAGCATATGGTTAAAAAACAAAACAACAACAATAAAAAATGCAGCTAGCTTTAGGGAACTGTGTCTCCTAAGTACATACCAGTATTAGAAAATAATGCTCGGGGTGCCTGGGTGGCTTATTAGGTTAAATGACTGACTCTTGGTGTTGGCTCAGGTCATGATCTCACAGTACATGAGATGGAACCCCATGTTGGGCTTGGACTCTGCACTGACAGCACAGAGTCTCCTGGGGATTCTCTCCCCTCTCTCCCACTCCCATGCATGCACATGCACTCTCTCAATCTCTCTCCCAAAAATAAATAAATAAACATGAAAAAGAAGAGAGAAAATAAAGCTCATTCATAGCTAGTCTGACAATGTACTGACAAATGCTGAGTCCTATGCACTTGTAAGGTAGCAACTGTCCAATAACCCGAGGTAGGGCTCACGTTTTTTCCAAAGTGTGGCTTGTTGGCCTGCTTGGAGCATCTGGGCATTCCCAGTGTCACTGCTTTCAGAAGGAAAACATATATCATTGGTTTCCAGTCTACAGACAGCTTTTGAGTTAAAACAAAACTAGCAGCATGTTTATTTAATGACCGAGAAAAAAAGGTTTTTCAGAATCTTGAATTTCTAAGCTAAGAGCATGATGATAGCCAGTTTCATTTGTTCAAAATCTCTTCAGTTCCTAGGAACTATCCTAGGATCTGGAGAATTACCATGCAGTTGCTCTTTCAGTGGTTTTGCTGTTCTGTAAAAGCAGGGATCTACTGTCTACAATATCCTACTAGTCCTCAAATTGTTTATTTGGGTTTTTGTTTGTTTGTTTGTTTTCATTTTTAGTAGGCTGTCACATTTGCAAGTTCCCAGATTATAACACTGACTGTGTTAATTAGGTGACTCCTTGATTGGATTACTTGCTGCTTTTAACGGATGTCCTAAATATTTTACTTCACCTCGGCAATATTGTAGTGTGTCTAGTGTATGCCCCTGTAAAGCAAAGAATTGTAGCTGAATTTGAAGTATCAGTTTTGCATTACTATTTTATTTCTCAGGGTACCAACAAATTGTCTACATAGTAAATAATTCATGGGTCCCTCTGGTGGGACAAATTTCTATGTCTCCCTGTAAAAGATTAAATAAAATAAGAAGAGTACTGAAACTTGGTGGAATACTCTGCCATAAATACTGAATTCCTTCCTAAACAAAAGCCAGTATAAGACTTTTAATCATCCACACACTGGACCAGATGGCCTTTATAGGTATATTCAGACATTTCATCCTAAAGCACCAGAATACACATTCTTCTTGAGTGAACATGAAACATTCCCCAGAATAGATCCCATACTGGTCCAGGAGTCAAGCCTCAACAAGTACAAAAAAAATCAATATCATGCCATGCATATGAAACTTGAAATCAACTATGTGAGAAAAATTGGAAAGACCACAAATACTTGGAGATTAAAGAATATCCTACAAAATAATGAATAGGTTAACCAGGAAATTAAAGAGGATATTAAAAATGTATATAAAAACCAAAGATAATGAAAACATGAAAGTCAAACCTTTGGGATGCAGCAAAGGGGTCATAAGAGGGAAGTATATAGCAGTCCAGGCCTTCTTCAAGATCTAATCTTATATCTAAGGGAGCTGGAAAAATAATAGCAAATAAAGCCTGAAACAAGCAGAATAAGGGAAATAATAAAGATTAGAACAGAAATCAGTGATCTCAAAATAAAAAATTAGTAGGAGATCAATGAAACTAGGAGCTAATTCTTTGAAAGAATCAACAAAATTGATAAACCCCTAACCAGATTTATCAAAAAGCAAAAGCAAAAGACCCAAATAAATAAAACCACGAGTGAAAGAGGAGAGATTGTAACCATCACCACAGATATACAAACGATAATAAGAGAATATTATAAGCAATTATATGCCAACACATTGGGCAACTTAGAAGAAATAGATAAATTCATAGAAACACATAAACTACCAAAACTGAACAGGAAGAAATAGAAAGTTGAACAGACTCATAACCAGTAAAGAAATTGAATCAGTAATCAAACATTTCTCAACAACCCAGAGTCCAGAATTGGGTGACTTTCCAGGGGGAATTCTACCAAACATTTAAAGAAGAGTTAATACCTTTTCTTTTAAAGCTATTCCGAGAGAGAGAAGAGAGAGAGAGAAAGAGAGAAGGAAAACTCAAGGCCATCATTACCTTGATTCCAAAACCAAACAAAGAGCCACTAAAAAGGAGAATTACAGACCAATCTCCCTGATGAAATGGATATGGATCCAAAAATTCTCCACAAGATACTAGCAAATTGAATCTAACAATACATTAAAGGAATTATTCACCATGATCAAGTGGAAATTATTTCTAGGATGCAGGCCTGTTTCAGTATCTGCAAATCAATGTGATACATCATATTAATGAAAGAAAGGATAAGAACCACAGGATCTTCTTAAAGGATGCAGAGAAATCACAGCATCCTTTCTTGATAGAAACCTTCAAGAAAATAGGGATAGAAAGAATATACCTCAACAACATAAGGTCCATAAACAAAAACCCCACAGCTAATATCATCCTCAATAGGAAAAAAAAAATGAGTTTTCCCCCTAAGGTCAGGAACACAACAGGGATGTCTAGTCTCACTCCTGCTGTTCAGCATTGTACTGGGAGTCTAAGCCTCAGCACTCAGACAACAAAAAGAAATAAAAGGCATCCAAATTGACAAGGAAGAAGTCAAACATTTACTCTTTTCAGACAGCATGATGCTCTATGTGGAAACCCTGAAAGACTCCACTAAAAAACTGCTAGAACTGATACAGGAATTCAGCAAATTCTCAGGATATAAAATCAATGTACAATCAGCTGCACTTCTATACACCAAAAATAAAGAAGCAGAGAGAAATCAAGGAATCGATCCCAATTACAATTGTATCAAAACCCATAAACTACGTAGGAATAAATCTAACTGAAGACGTAAAAGATCTCTATGCTGAAAACTACAGAAAGCTTATGAATAAATTGAAGAAGATACATAGAAATGGAAAAATATTCCATGCTCCTGGATCAGAAGAGCAAATATTGTTAAAATGTCAATACTACTCAAAGCAGTCTATACATTCAGGGCAGGCTCTATCAAAATAACAGCAGCATTCTTCACAGAGCTAGAACAGACAATTCTAAAATTTGTATGGAACTACAAAAGGCCCCTAATAGGCAAGTAATATTGAAAAAGAGAACCAAAACTGGAGGCATCACAATTCCAGGCTTCAACCTGTATTTCAAAGCTGTCATCATCAGGACAGTGTGGTACTGGCACACAAGCAGACACACAGATCAATGGAACAGAATGGAAAACCAGGAAGTGAACCCACAAACATATGGCCAACTAATCTTTGATAAAGCTGGAAAGAATATCCAGTGAAAAAAAGACAGTCTACATGCAAAATGGTGTTGCTACATGCAAAAGAATGAACCTAGACCATTTTCTTACACCATACAGAAAAATGAACTCAGAATGTGTGAAAGACCTAAATGTGAGAAAGGAAAGCATCAAAATCCTAGAGGAGAATACAGGCAGCAACCTCATTGACCTCCACTGCAGAAACCTCTTACTAGAAATGTCTCTGGAGGCAAGGAAGACAAAAGGAAAAATGAACTGAGACCTCAAGTACAGGGGCACCTGGGTGGCTCAGTTGGTTCAGTGTTCAACTCTTGGTTTCAGTTCATGTCATGATCTCATGGTTTGTGGGTTAGAACCCCACATGATGCTCTGTGCTGACAGCATGGAACCTGCTTGGTATTCTCGCTCTCTCTTGCACTTTCTCTCTCTCTCTCTCCCTCTCTCTCTCTCTCTCTCAAAATAGGTAAATAAACTTAAAAAAATTCTTTATGAAAGAAAAAAAGGTTAAGTACAGCTAAGGAAACAATCAATAAAATGAAATGGCAACCAACAGAATGGGAGAATATATTTGCAAATGACATATTTGATGAAGGGTTAGTATCCAAAATCTGTAAAGAGTTTACCAAACTCAACATCCAAAAAGTAAATAGTCCAGTGAAGAAATGGGCAGAAGACATGGACAAACAGGTTCCAAAGAAGACCACCAGATGGTTAACAGTCACATGAAAAGATGCTCAGCATCACTTATCATCAGTGAACTACAAAACAAAACCACAATGGTACTACCTCAAACCTGTCAGAATGGCTAAAATTAACAACTCAAGAAACAACATATATTGTTATAGCTACTGGTATAGCTACTCTGGAGAACCAGTAGGGAGGTTCCTCAAAAAATTAAAAAATAGAGCTACCTTAAGACCCAGCAAAGGCACTACTGGTATTTATCCAAAAGATACAAATATTCTATTTCAAATGGGCAAATGCACCCCAGTGTTTATAGCAGCACTATTAATAACAACAAAATAATGGAAAGAACCCAAATGCCTATCAACTGATGAATGGATAAAGAAGATGTAGTATATATACACAGTGGAATATTACTTGCTGGTAAAAAAAAAGACAGGAATCTTGCCATTTGCAACAACATGAATGGAACTAGAGTGTATTATGCTAAGTGAAATAAGTAAGAGAAAGATAAATGTAAGATTTCACTCAAAAATTAAGAAATAAAACAGATAAACATAAGGGAATAGATGGAAAAATAAGATAAAAAGAGAGAGGGAGACAAACCATAAGAGACTCTTAAATACAGAGACCAAACTGAGGGTTACTTAGAGGTGTATTGGTTGGGGGGTTGGGCTAAATGGGTGATGGTCATTAAGGAGGGAATGGGTATTAAATATAAGAGATATCAATCACTAAATTCTACTCCTGAAATCACTATTACACTATATGTTAACTTAGATTTAAATTAAATAAAAAATAACTGTGAGTCATCCCCTAGAGGAATAGGGAGAAATAGAAAACTGAATGTAGATCAACTACAGAGAAAAAGGTTGGAAATGATGGTTCCAAAATCAGAATAGTTACAATATATACAATACAATAGTTATTAGAGCAACACATTTATTTACAAAGATCTTTAATGAATTCATATAGTGGGTATGTGGTGACCATCTTAAGTAAATTTACCTCCCTTCTTCACTGGGAGCATGAGAGAATTACAGAGTAACTTCCCTTTTTACTCCTTGTTTTCTAATTTTTTATAACTATTTTGCTCTTTCTAATTGACCACTTGAGAAAGGGTTTTATTTTATACAAGGCCATGGCTAATCATTTTGCTTAGCCATCTTTAGTAGTTTTATAAATCGAATTAAACCAGTATCATTATTTGTCAGGGCCCAAAGTAATATTGATTTCCTTTCATTCAGGACATTTTCCCCAACATAGTGTGAGATTGACACTCTATACTATACCATTTTTCTTTCAGAAAGGACAAAATAACCAAATTAGATGTCCTCCCTAACCCCTCAGGGAACTACGTAAGCATTCCATCTGGAGTACAAAATATGGACGGAAGCCTTTGTATAGCAAATGTCTCCCCATTTGGTTTACAGATGAATCAGGAGAAAGAAAGCATGTTCCTCTATTAGAGGAAACTATTTCTGTGAAAACTACAGAAAAAAAAGGAAAACTAACAAAGAAAAAAAGTAGAAGCCTGATCAAAATGCCAAATAATATTGATTTATTATCATTCCAAAGGCAAAAATAAATTATGAAATAACCCCAGTATTTACCAGAAAAGGCAAGGATAGGGTAGCATAAAAAATATTGAAACATATTTCACCATTTCCTACCCCTGAAATACCCTCAATCCATCAACCTAAGCCATTGACAATTATTTTCTAGCTGAGAGTTTTATTCTTCTGGGATTTCCTGAATCCTTTGTTCTTGCTATTTCTGCATTTGCAGGAGTCTCTTTCAACTATCCATCTTCCAGCGTCCTGGCCTCTTGCAATAATGATATACAGTGTTTGTTTCTTCTTTTTCTGCCTTCAGAGAACACCAGACTAAGGATTATATTGAGTAAATAGTTCTAACTCAGAAGTTAATTTTGTTATTTTTGTTTGTTTTTATTTTTACTTGTCTTTGCTGTCCTTAAACTGAGTAGCTGCTGCTAATATTTGAGTAATAGTCTGGCTTTGCTATCCTACCACCTTTTTGGTAACTTGAGTGTGAATAATTGTCATGAGAGTATAGGGGGAAGGAAAAAAAACTTTAGTAATATCAGCAGGTGAATAAGGCAGGTGAATTATCTCGGAGACCTGGGGAACCTCTCAGTGGCACCAGCTCCATTGGCAATTGGAATTGGAATTCCTTCCTATTGAGATGAAAACAATGTAAAATTTATGGTGTTGAGTTTTTCTCTGTTACTGTTTTTCTACCTAATAGATCTGTTTACCTTTTTCCAAGTGTCTAGTGTAACTACTGTCCAACTGATTGCCTTCATGTAGGGGCACAGTATTTTATCCCAAGTTCTCAACTATTCTCTGATCACATCTCTTTCCTTTCTACTTCATTGTTACGTGACTCATTGATGTCTCGAAGGATATTTGTAGATGGAACTGGGCTAATATATGAAGTGAACTCAGAACTAGGGCATGAAATTCATAAATGTGTGTCCCCCAACTAAGCAAGTAATTCATTACCAGCTAAAGATACTGTGTACCTATCCCCTTTGCAGGGAGATTCGTAAATGAAAAAAAACACACTCACCTAAAAGCTTCTTTTACTCCTTCTTCCTAGGAGTTGATTTGAGGAATGGACAGAAGTAACAGATGCAGCAGGATAAAAGAAAGCACGGACAGTAGGAAAAGGAGGGGGGGGGGTCTGTAAAGAAAAAATAATCTTAATTCTTACCTTTCTATTTTTCTCAAGATTTTCTTCTGATTTTTAACTTTGCTGTTAGAATGATATACATCATACAAATACTTGCATTCTATTTATTTTAGACAAATCCCTTCTAAGTACTCCCATAAATACCTTATTTCATCCAAATCAGAGGCGCCATCCTTACGTTGCTGCAAAACTAGATTCATATATGTTACCTATTCCAAGTGTGACAGAGATTTATGCCCATTTTCAAGAAAGCCCACAAGAGGCATTCCTGGCTTACCATATGTTTATGTCATCAAAACTAATGGTGGTCTTGACTGATTTTCAGGGCCTATATTACCAATGCTTACTTGACATAAAATCTTGAATTTGGAGAGCATGTTTTGTCTGACTCCTAGTTCAGAAAGTACAGAGCTAGAAGAGAGACCTTTTATAGTTTGAGATCTCTTACTTGATTTGTTATATTACCAAAAAACCCTCAGCTGGCCTGCTCAAGTTGGGAACTGTCAGACCAATTCCATCTTCTGAAATTGTTGAAGAAATGTAATAAAAAACATAATCTCCTGCCAACCCAATAAACTTACCAACAAAATAAAAGAACAAAACAACTCTTATCACTGAATAAGCATTAAGCCAGACTATAATGTGCATCACAGGTTAATCTGCTGAAGAGATTACGAAGACCAAAAGAAGTCTCACCCTATTATATAGCCAGATAGATAGGATCAATTACATACATGCTGTTTTTTATTCAAAGGAACTATAAAATTTCTAATGTCTTTGTAACTAGCAGAAGATACTACTTGGAATCAAGTGCCTAGGCTAACCTTCCGTTGGAGTGCCACCCTACTTAATGGTCACATTTTGAATAGACTTCTCAAATATCCCCCTAGAAAGATGCCTTTAGAATTCACAAGTGGCAAAAGACTCATTTGGCTTTTAAAAATATTTAAATATATCTCAGAGAGATAGAGAAACAGCTTTAAAATACTATTTGTCTAAGAAAATAATGGAAGAAAAGTACATGGAGGATATATTTCTCTTTGGGCACTAGAAAAAAATGAAAGATTTTTGGTTTGTGTTTAATACTGCAAGGTACATATTTGACATAGCTACACCTAGTGAAACATTGTTTGGGTAAATATGTGTAATATATAATTAGCTTAGTGATTTTAGTAATGGAAAAAATAATCTTTCCCTCTGATTTCTGCTGATTTTTGGTTATGTCCTTTAATTCGAACTAAAATATTATATCCTCTTAATTAAGTTTATTTCAAATTAATACTGGTTAATAAAACAATTTGTCATTTCTGATACAATTTTATTATTATATTTATTCCTACATTAGTTCTATCATCTTCTAAATTTTATAGATACAGAAATTGAGATTGCTGAAATTAAATAGTGAATACATTAAAACATTCTTTCAGGGGTAGGTGATTTATATTATAGATAAGAGTGACAAATATGCAATTATAATTCCTTAATGTTATAGACATCCTCCACAACCTAGTCTTTACTGTCTTGATTTATTACAGTGAGTGGTTGGATTATTTAAAAAAAAAGAACGGAGTCACTACCATTTTGTGGCTAATTTTGAATAAAGAGATAGTAAATCAGTTCCAATTATTTTCCTGACTCTTCTATGCTATTACTTTAGAAAATTTATTTAAATTACCTTAGATTGACTAATTTTGGCTACAAATAGGTTAAACAATGTCTACCCCTCAGAATACTTTTGATATTTAGTAGAATACGTTAATGTTCCTGAAACACTTTAAGTGATCAATAAGTGTCGATTTCTTCCCACTTAATATTTAATCAATACAGCCTGCCCTCATGCCCCACTAGTTTCATTTCAAGGTAGTCGTCACATTACATTTTGAAGTCAAGTAACATTCTATTCATAAGGTTATCTTTTTTTTATTAAAAAAATTAAGTTTATTTGTTTTGAGGCAGAAAGGGAAAGAGCATGGGGAAGGGTTAGAGAGAGGGAGAGAGAATGAATCTCAAGCAGACTCCACACTGACAGCACAGAGCCTGATGTGGGGCTCAAACTCCCAAACTATGAGATCATGACCTAAGCTGAAATCAAGAGTCAGCTGCTTAACTGACTGAGCCAACCAGCCACCCTTCCCTTCTATTCAAAATATAGCAGTAGTACTACCTACTTGGGGGCCTGCAAGTGGTCTCTGTTTTCATACAGAAGGCAGGTCTGGTGACACTGTCTCAGTGATTCATCCAGAAGTACAAAATCGTTGATATTTTTGACAGGTATAACAAATACACATTTAATTTTTTTTCCTTTACTCGTTCCAGCGTAGAGTTATCGAAGTCATTTTCTGTGTTATAGTTGAACAATCCTATTTGAATGAATAAAGTAGGAATTTCTTTAGTTGTCTGAGGAAAAAGCTGAGTTAACCGTGGTGGTTCTTTTTTCCTGTGACACCTCTTTGGTGATCAGTCCATTGCTGACGTGATGCTTTGTGTTCCATGATATTCTCATGGTCCTCATGGGGAAGGAATCAAAATTCTTCCACTAAACGCTTCACCATAAAAGTATAGACTCCCAATTTTATGGTACAACATGGCAGTTAAATTTTAATTTGAGCCATTTCCTCTTTTTGGCAAATACAAGTGTTGGAAGGGACAAAGATGTGTCAAAGGGCACCAGCTGGTTATCAATAGGGCAGTGTTCTGGCATCAGCTACATGCCACTTCTGGTTACACATACCTGGCACAGATTTAGACACATATGCGTGCCTCAGGGGAAAGGAAATGAGGTGCAAATCTTATTCAGAAGAATAGACCCCATAAGGAATTCTGTGAACAGAGACAGAACTGATACCTGGTGATAAGCTGGCACATCTGCCACAAAAATTGTATTAATTTGTTCTTGAAATGATATTCTAGTCTGTACCATTTGTGACCACTTATTTATTATTCATCCTAGTATACTTATGGCTTTGTTAGACAACTCTCCCATGTTGTACCATGTACCTTTATCATCGACTTCTTTTTTTTTTTAAGTTTATTCATTTATTTTGAGAGACAGAGAGCAAGCAGGGAGGAACAGAGAGAGGGGAGAGAGAGAATCCCACGTGGGCTCTGCTTTGTCAGGGCAGAGGCTGATACAGGGCTCCATCTCACCAACCCTGAGATCATGACCCGAGCTGAAGTTAAGAGCCGGAAGCCCAACTGACTGAGCCACCCAGGCACCCCTGTCATTCACCTCTTGTCACATCGCCCTATCTTCATTATTTGCAGAATATGAATAACAGACGCATATTTTCCACATGGGTATTTGATGACTCACTCATTTTGTTTGCTGTTTGTCCCTTCTCACTAGAGTGCAGGCTTCCTGGGGAGAGAAAACTGCCTGCCGTATTCAGAGATACATTTCAAGATCTTCAAATAGTGCTTGGCATATAATAGGCATCAAATAAACACAAGTAGATTGGATACATGCCTATAAAGTCAATTATTTCTCAATATTTTTAAACACGTTAGATTCCATGTAAACTAACTCCTACCTATTTTATGTCTTAACCACCTCAAGTATTTTCATTAGAAATTATATTTCCATTATATGAGATGAAATTTAGTGGTTTTGCACACTCCTATCATGAAATAAGATAAGTGGAAACAATATAGACAAAAGAAACCATGAAAAAAACCTATTTAATTGCTATAAGAACAATTTTATTGTCGGAATATTAACGCACAAGAGAAAATGCTACTTTGAGGATACTTAGTGCATTTTTTTCATCAAGCTGAAAAACTGTTCCAGTTCAGCATAAACTTAAATGTAGTTATAGCTATAGATCATTTTGCACAACAGTAAGCCTGCAAATGCTTTTAAGAATTTTTGATGCCGTAGTACTTTTAAGCAACTGCGATGCAATTAATCTCCCCTGGGCATGGGCAACAGACGCAGCATTCAGGCGGTTTTACCGAAGATAGAGAAATGGCTAACCACGTTAACAAGAACTGAAAGAAACCTGTGGTAAAGGAAAATATTTTGGTTTGCATGATTCCGCGGCACAACTTCTCCTGATTCATTTGCAAACTGGTCCAAGTAGAGAGAAAACCTTATCTACGACATACCAACCAGTCTTCATCAAATTCTAGGGGTTGTAACTAACCCAGCACCATATCTATAATGTTCTTTTCTTGAAATTTGGTGATTTGATGATTCTGTGGCCAACGTTCAAGATTATTATACTGTGAAAATTACCTCCTTGATGTAAACTATTTTCTTTAAGCCACACTTTCCTTGTTTTAGTTGGTGCACATCATTTTCTCTTATGTTCAAGATGAGAGCAATAATGTCCCTGTCACTTTCTTCAAGTTTGGTAATTCCTTTAGAGATTCTTGACCTACTACCCAGTTCCCATCAGTGTCTCGCTTGTCTTCTGAAGTAATGGTATCCTGTGGTCCATATAGCCTATTTTTACCTTTTGAATTTTCATCTGAAATACCTCTTGCCATACTGTTTGATTTTAATTTTTCCTAATTAGAATTGGATGTTGTGAAAGGTTCAAGAGTATATTTAAAATCTTTCAGAATAAACTGCTTCATTTTTTAAAGGGTTCAGTACTTGAGAAAACGTGAATTTACTAGTTCAGTTGTCAGCACCTTTTTCCATTACAATTTTTAAAAATACGGTTTATAATAGTACCTCTGACCGAATTAGGGATTCTTTGTGCCATTTTGGAGTGGGTGGCTTCTTAAAAATGACAAAGCCTCGTGGGAAACCTTTCAAACTCTGGAAGGCAGCTCCTGGTAGGTTTTGTTGCAAGGCTCTTCAGATCGTTTGCCTGGCTCCATCTCTGTGATCACTTCCTCTAAACAAATTGGATTTCCTCGAGGAGCTTGGCCTGTGTGCAGCCGATAAGTAGTGCAGCCGGCTGTCCTCGTCTTCGGTAGTCCTCCTAGAACTCTGACTTGTTTCTTTTCATCCCATTTTCTGGTTGTTACAGTTTGCACTGATGTTTTTCCTTGTCTGCCTTGCCTTTCCCTTTCACTCAAATACATTTTCTTGTCCTTTTCTGTGCTTACATAATGTTGCGCTGTCTCTAGTCACATTCCTTGGAGTGACTCATCCCATATAAAGGCATTTTGTGTTGCTTGCCTCCAAAAATATAGGTAAATAACTATAAAATCTGCAGGAACGTGGATTAGAGTTTAGCATAAAATGCAGCGAAGAAAAGCCACGTTAACTCCGGAAGACTTTTTTGCATTTCTGCATTCAGAAAGTTAACCTTGTTATTTGAGGTTACAAAAATCATAAGAGATTAATGTTCACCAGTTCATGGATCTATAAATTAGGAAAAACCATTTGTAATTATAATATGAAAATGCTCTCCAAAAAAAGTGCATTAAAATGAATATGATAACATCTTATCTATGGCTTGTTTTTTATATTCATGAAGTCCTTAGGATAAAGAAGGTAGAATGTTTGGAATTGGCAGTTCTGGTTATTATCAGACATATTTATTTGAATTAATGAGCATGGAAACATGATTTGCATCAAAGGATTTAAAATAGTAATTATAAACATAGCTTTAGTCAGCATAACACTGGGATTGATGAGGCTAAGTAAAGGTTATATGTAAACGTTTCACAATGTTTAGAATCAGCTCCATAGGTCAAATAAATTTGCATTAAAATATGTCATAAATAATTTAATACCAAAATACAATCAAAACAATAAAAAGGCCAAATGGATAGCTTCTCCTTTGAACATGTGAATCAATCTGCTGCAACAGTGGGAAAGTGACTGAGTCAGTTCTATGCAAAATGCTTTCAATCCAGAATAGAATTAGCTTAAAAACCACAATACTGCGCATTTCAAATAATAAAAATATGCACAGCAATGAATCACAGGAGGAAAATATATTTTGTTTGTTTTATGTATTTATTTTAGATTATCTAAAGACAAGCCACATATACTAGCAAAGATTGTTTAAATAGTTTAATCAACCATAACCAAAATATCTTACTTTTAAAGTAGGCAATTTTCCAAAGACTATAATGCCAGTGAAATATTGGTATGTCAACTCTACTTTTTCCTACAGGGTAACATTTTAGTAAGCCTGATAAATTGTATCATTAAAGAAATTGACCTAGATAATTATTTTCTGGCTTTTTTATGCTGCTTTCTCTGCTATGGTACATAGATGGCAAAATTTAAAATTTAGTTAACCTCCGATAATATTTAAAAAGCAAATACAGATTTAATTCAATTTGTTCCTTCTAAGCGGCTTTCATGACGTACTCACTGTAATTCTTTGCACTAATATTAGAGCAATGTAAAATAAAACATACTAATGCTTGTCCAAATGCTTTTCATGCTTTGAGAATTGTAGTTCATCATTTTGCACTCATAGGTCTAACAGGAGAAACCTAACAGAGGACCATGGGGAGGGGAAGGGGGAAAGAGAGTTAGGGAGAGAGAGGGACACAAAACTTGACAGACTATTGAATACTGAAAACGAACTGAGGGTTGAAGGGGGAGGGGGAAAGGGGAAAAGAGGTGGTGGTGATGGAGGAGGGCACTTGTGGGGAAGAGCACTGGGTGTTGTATAGAAACCAATTTGACAATAAACTATTTAAAAAATTTAAAAAATACTGAGATATTATAAAAACCAAAAATAAAAATGAAAGGACTAAAACAAATAACAAGAAAGGAAACCCTGAATTTTTTAAAAAATGAGATATATATTGGGGCACCTGGGTGGATCAGTCCTGGGTTATGTGTCTGGCTTTGGCTCAGGTCCTCATCTTACCGTTCATGGTTTCGAGCCCCATGTCTGGCTCTCTGCTGACAGCTCTGAGCCTGGAGCCTTCTTTGGATTCTGAGTCTCCTCTCTTTGCCCCTCCCACTCTTGCTCTGTCTCTGTTGAAAATAAATAAACATCAGAAACCACTTAAAATTTGAGATATAATTGACAGATAAATTTAAGGTATACATCATATTGATTATTTTAAAAGTTTGAGAGACAAGAGCATGCGCATATATGTGTATAGGGGGTGGGGGAATAGGGCAGAGAGAGAGGGTCAGAGAGAATCCCAAGCAGGCTCTGTGTTGTCATCAGGGATCCCAATGCAGGGTGCAGTCCCAGGAACCTGAGATCATGACCTGAGTCACATTCAAGAGTCAGAGGCTTACCTGACTGAGCCCTCCAGACGCTCCCATGTTGATATTTGCAGTGAAACAATTAAGATCTAGTCTCTTAGCAACTTTGAAGTTTATAGTACAGTAGTATTGACTATAATCACTATGCTTTGCATTAGATCCTTAGAACTTATTTATCTGTGGTTTGCAAGTTTGTCTCCTTAAACAGCATCTCCCCAACTCCCCCACTCCTCAGTGCCTGATAACCAGGATTCCATTGTTTCAGTGAGTTCTGCTTTTCGTTAGATTCCACCTATCAGTGAGAACATACAGCACTTTCTTTCTCTGTCTCACTAATCTCGCTTAACATAATGCCCCCCACGTCCATCCACGTTGTCACAAATGGCAAGATCCTTTTTTTTCTCTCTCATGGATGAATAATATTCCATTGTGGATGTATGTATGTGTACATAGCGCATCTTTATCCATTAACCAACTGACAGATATTTGACCTTGTTTCTGTATCTTGGCTCTTGTGAATAATACCACAGTAAACACAGGAGTGCATGTATCTTTTGATATAATGAGAGAACATGGATTTTTAAATAAGTCATTTTATTTTTTTAAAAAGTGCATTTATTTTAGGGAGGGCAGGGGGAGAGAAAGAGGGAGAGAGAATTCTAAGCAGGCTCTGCACTTTCAGCACAGAGCCCAACATGGGGCTTGAACTCACAAACTGTGAGATCATTACCTGAGCCAAAACCCAGAGTTGGAGCCTCAACTAACTGAGCCATCCAGGTGTCCCTAAACAAGTTCTTTTAAATGCTTAGGTAGTTGGAAAAATACTGTATTCTTATGGGAGCAAATAAGCTAAATGTCTGCTTATACCACATCAAAATTATAGTATTTCTGTACAATACGCCTATATAAATGTATTCGCTTTTACTTTTGAGCCTCCACATTTAAATTTTTACCCCAACTCTGTAACACAAGTATATATAACAAAGCACTGAGACTAGAAATTTATTTTCCTTCACCAAAATGTATTAAGTACCTACTTTATGTCACATGATATGCTAGCCTTTAGCGATAAAGCAGCAGGTGGGTAAGACTTTTTTCCCTAACTCATTTAGTTTTCTGTTCAGTGCTGGGGACACAACATTTTTGTTTATTTTCCAACAAAGGAGTTAAAACAAACCACAGGAGAGAAAATGATAACCTATGGAAGCACCAAAAAAGTGGAAGTAGGCTCATCTGAAATAATAAGTGATACTAAATCTGAGGCTTCGACATGAAGGAAGAGGATTGAATGGTCACTCACAATATAGAGAGGGGATTGCAAGTCCCTGCAGCAATAAAGACCATCAGGAAAAGGGATCAAAGCAGCTAGAGATTAATGAATGAGGCAGAGTTTCATGAAATTAAGTGGAGATGAAGTAAGAGAGTCTTTCTGCTGGTCATGTTGAAATTCATTCTACATTTAATAGGAACAGAGTGGTATTAAGCGAGAGAGCAACAAGAATAAATTTGCTTTTTAAAAATATCACTCTTGCTGTCATTTGGAGAAGAGAGCAGAGGAGACACGTTTCATGGCAATGGGGAGATCATTCAGGAGTTTATTCGGATGGTGCAGATGAGAGATGGTGGTGTTGTTTTAGAAAGCAGAAAGTATCTGCCCACGGGGGCAGCTTAAATATTTTTATATTGTATAATTTGTACAATCCATAGATCGCACATTAATCAGGTCTTTTTAAAACAGTGTGTACTATTGTTTTCCATTATATTAAATATAAATATGCTTTGCACAGAGTATTATGACAAGCTTTAACACAAACATATTTTGAAAATGGAATTATATTTTATAAAAGCCAGAAGACTAGTATATGAAGGAAGACTATATATTTAAATATATTCATATTTAAAATATACATTTTATTTTTAGTCTATAAATTTAAGTCCTATATATTACATATTTATATACATTTTATATAGTTTCATTAACATACACATTTTAATAAGGTTTCTTTGTTAATGTTTTTTATTTACTTTTGAGAGTGCGAGCAGTGGAGGGGCAGAGAGAGAGGGAGACATAGAATCTGAAGCAGGCTCTAGGCTCTGAGCTGTCAGCACGGAGCCTGATGTGCGGCTTGAACCCACAAACTGTGAGACCATGCCCCTATAAGGTTTTTGTAACATAGATATATCTGTATGAAAAAGTCAGATTTGGGCCCAACTAGCATTTACTAACTTAAGCATATAGAAATGCTAGGATTTCTGTTAATTTACTGATTTCTTTATTGGTTTACTGATATATCTATTAATTCACTAATAAAAACTTGTCATTATTAGAACTTTTAAAAATAAACCTTAGGACTCAACTGTCAAAATGCCAAGTAAAACATATACAGAAAACAAACCTGGGTATTAGAGTATTCTAATTCCTAAATCTGAGTAAGCTTTCCACTTCACTCATTTGGAGTTTTTTTTTTATTATTGATAGAGAAGATTTTGCATTCAGTAATCAATTATGACCCATAAATCTATTTTTGCAAACATCAAAAGCTAAAATACTATAGACTTTAAGACATGTTATCACTTTCAAGTAACAATGAATTGTCCATTACTCAATGTACTCTTTAAAATTAAAGAAAAATATTTCTTGTAGGTCATAGGCTATCGATTCCTGAACAAGCTGTTGATAATTTAAAAAAAATATCAAATGTGCCTAATAGAAGAGATATGTTTTTGTTTTTATGATGAGATAAACAGTATGCAGTGAAATGGAAATGAGATGGCTCTGGCTGTGTGGCCTCAAAAATAATATCAAACAACTTTGATCCTTCTTTTCCTTTTTGAAATGGGAACAATAATACATGCTTAGAAAACCTGGTAAAAGTCTTTAAAATATACTTTATTATATTTATGAAGATATATTGGGATTATATATTTTAAATTAATGATAGCTATAATTAATACAGTAAATTCCAGATTTCAATTTCTTAATTTTATCTTTTTCATACAAATAGGTCTTACAATATTATTTCCCAAATTATGTCTAGTATTTGATTTTTCATCTGTTCAATGTTCAAAACAAAATTGGCCATTTTTCTTTTTATCTGGTGTTGGAGTCTTATTTTTTAATGATATAGTTCAATTTTTTAACTTTAGAAATTTTTGTTTTGAATCAAGTTTTGATTCTTTGTTTTCTCCAAATGTTTCTGTGTGTGCAGATGCTTTTGTGACAGGAAATATTAAATTATCTTTCCTTTCACAGAAAGTTTAAATTTTTCATAGATGCTTAAGCCTAAAGTTTTATGGCAGGCAAAAATTTAAACATAGTTCTGGTTTAACAATTTCACATAACCTCCTTCCTCTCCCCTAACACTGGATCAGTATGAAAGGGTTCTAATTTAACGCAGTCATCACAAAATCTCCATGAAGGACAATAGTGTGGCATTGGGAGGGGGGTGATTTTACTTCATTAACTTCACCCATTTGTTACCATCTGGTAGTAAGAGAATTTTTTCAGTGTAACAATACAAAATGTAATGGCAAAATGTGATGCCATACTGTTTTTAGTTTGCATTGGACCATTTTGAATAAAGCAAGCCAAATGTCTTCTATAAGACCCTCTAAATATTTGAAAAAGGATATTGATGTTTTTATCTTTCATGTGCCTTCACTGAGTCATTGAATGTGAATATTTTTAGTCTTTCTCTTCTAGTGAATATTTTATATTCTTTATATTTAGTATTCATCTCTATCTTAAGCTTATCTTTTAAAAAATATGATATATAAAATGGTCTACAATACTCCAGAATCAATCAGCATCTGACATTAACATTTATCTTCTGGATTCTACTGAGCAGTCTAAAACTTGTTACTAATTGTATCACTTACATTTAAAAATTGGCTTAGATTTAGTATGGAAAGGTAAAATGTATCTTCTTTAAAATGTATTTAAATACTAATGTTTTACATAAGCAGTATTTATAATCATTTTATTTAAAAAACTTTATATATATATTTTTTTATTATTGAGACAGAGAGAAACAGAGCATGAGTGGGGGATAAGCAGAGAGAGAGGGAGATACAGAATCCGCTGTCAGCACAGAACCTGACACGGAGCTTGAACCCACAGACCGTGAGATCACAACCTGAGCCAAAGTCATATGCTTAACTGACTGAGTCACCCAGGCACCCCTATAGTCATTTTAAACAATTGGTTCTCAAAGCTTATTTTCTCTTCTCTTTGTTTCTCTTCCTTTCTGTGTGTGTCACTCTCCTTCTCTGTCCCTGGACACATACTCACATACAAGCAATTTTAATTACCAAAAGGATTGGCTTACAGCAGTATAACCAAATTACCAAGAACTGTGTCTTGACAAATAACGCATTATCAGTGAATAAACCAAACATTCCTTGATAATGAATGGGAATTCTTTTTATTTTAAAACATCATTTAAATTATATTTTTATTTTGCACTGTTTAAATGATGCAAATATAAGCTTGCTTACAATTAAGTTTTCCCTTGATAAATATATACAAATGAATTTTTGTAAGCAGGATAACTACAATTCTTATTTTATATTATCAACTAATGTGTTACCTTAAAAATAAGTTGAGTACCACAACTTTTATCTAAAGTCCATTTTCCCCCCAGATGATATGATTAATACAACAAATATTGCATATAACTTATTTTTCATTCTTTCTTTGGTTTACTCTTCTGTAGCTGTCTTTCTCAGCACGCCAGTGAAGGAGTTCTTAGTAAGGGTACCAGCACCTTAAATCTTAAACCTTACAAAAGATTAATCCAGTGTTTTCATCCTAATTTGCCTCTCAGCCTGATTGGACTGCACACCACCCTCAATTTCTTAAAAAATTTCCAGTCCCCGATCAGTGACGATAGAATATCTTGATTATTTGCTTTACTCCCCAGCCACTGCTCAGGCTTTCCTTTTAGGCGTCAAAGTACTAGACTGCTTTAGGGCTTCAACTTGGGCTTGTTTTCTTTTCTTTTCTTTCTTTTTTTTTTTTTTTTGGATAATTATATCATTCATCCTTAAAACTTTGAAATAACCTATATTCTGGTGATTGCCAGATTGATAGCGATAATCTTGATATCTCCTATGAGTTCCAGACTCATCGATCCATATACCCAACAGGCTACTCAGAATCTTCTTTTGGAAATGTGATAGGTATCTATATTTTACATGAATGAAGCAGGATACTTAAACTTCTCTATTTCCACTTCCTTTCATCAGCCCACTCTTGTTCCATTTTCACGTTACAGAATCAGCATTCTGTTACAGCATAAACATTACCCTGGATGTGTCTGTTCATGTACTGCCTTCAGGAAATTCATTCTCTTGGTTCTACCTCCAAAGTATTTCCCAAAGGAGCTTATTCCCCCTCTGTCTCCTCGAATTCTATTTGTTATACATCCATTTTCTCCTACTTAGATTAAGCCAAGAGCCTGACAATTAGTTGGATTTGGATTGCAGTTTTAAATAGATTCTATCATGTCAACCGCCTGATTAAAATCACCCAAAGGCTTTCTACTGGAATTTGAGCAAATCCAGCCTTTCTGTCATGGTTTTAAAAATCTGACCCCTGCCGCCTCCTGCAGTGACACCTCTGTAACCTTCCTTACCATGTTGTAGCTACATTAGCATTCTTCTTACTTCTGGTTATGTCTGCTTAATTACCGTCTTTTGGGCGTTGTTTCTCCTGTTTCCTCTGAATGGGAATGTATTTCCCTAGGATGTATATGTGACTGGTTCTTTTTCATCATTAAGCCTTTAATTCAGATGTTCCCTCATTACCCTGACAATTTTATTTAAGGTAAATTCCCACTCACCAGTTTTCTCTCGCTAATTTATCACCGTATTGATCACTCTCTCAAGTATCATATTTCGTGTGTAATTCATTTTCTGTATCCCTGACTTTCAGACTCATACTGGAAAAAGAAGCTACATGGTGGGCTTGCTAAGTTATATATCTCCGGTGCTTACTTCAGTGATTGACGCATTAGAAAATTACTGGCAAATATTTTCCTGAGTAAATGTTGGTCAAATGTCAGGCAGTTAAGCAAAATAACAGATGAACAACTTAATTTATCAGAAATAAGAATAAATTTCAACTCTATAAAATGGCATTTTATTACTTAAACTTTTAAGAAATTATGTGTTTATTGGGGTGCCTGAGTGGCTCAATTGGTAAAGCGTCCGACTTCAGCTCAGGTCATGATTTCACATTTCATGAGTTCGAGCCCTGTGTTGGGCTCTGTGCTGACAGCTCAGAGCCTGGAGCCTACTTCAGATTCTGTGTCTCCCTCTCTTCCTCTGCCCCTTTCCCGCTCATGCTCTGTCTTTTTGTCTCTCTCTCCAAAAAATAAATAAACACTTAACAATTTTTAAAAATTAAGTGCTTATTAGTTTAATGACTTTCTTGTGCCAGACATTAGTGAAAAGGTTTACCTCAGTTAACCCTATGGCATTGACTTTGTGAGGAAGATGATATCATCTTTATTTAATGTCTCATGGAGTACTTACAGAGAATTTAATTAATTTGTGTATATACTCCTATTAAGTTATGAATCAGTTATGGATTAGTATTTTTACTGTACTTTAATTGTCTTCTGATACAGAATGTTTAGTAATAGAAAAACTTGCAAGATTTTCAAAAAGCTATTTTGTGTCAATGTCGTCATTAAATATAGTCACAATTTAATTTCTGGGGAAGTCTTATGTGGTGGCAGGCTTATGGCTTTTCCACATCATAAAAATATGACACATTATGAGGAAAAAATACATTTTTAAAATAATAAAATGTGAAATAGTCTTCAGCATCTCTGTCTTTATTTTTATAACAGTCACTATTCAAGAAGCTATTATGGATGCTATCAAGCTCATACTTCATTTTGACATGTTAACATTATAAGTATTGATATAGAAATAAATATGTCATGAAAACAGTAAGCCACATTCTAAAGAAGTATATACATTTAACCTATTTTTCTAAAAACAGAAAAAACTCATCATAAAATAGCCAGTTATATTCAGGTCAAGAAAAAATCGAATCCCTCACAAAATCATTATCATTAAAACTTAAAAAAAAAACACATTAGCCAAGAGCACTGATATTAACATTATTCACGAAAAAAGATCTAATTCTGTTAATTATTTAATTGTTACTTAATTCTAAGTTAAAACAATTTACATTAAGATTTTTAAAATATACCTTTTTTGAGTTTAAAATTTTCACGATATCCATCATAGTCTAGAAAATTAATACCCTGCTCACCATTACACTTTGCATTTTGTAGCGGTTCACATTCTTACTCTTCAAAGCCTCCTTCCCGTGTGGGGCCATGGCAGCCATGATGCTGCAGGGACCCAGGACTCCTCAGTGGCTGCTGTCTCCTGTATGGTGTGGCCGCCCTGAATGGCTCCTCCCTGGTCTTATGGTAACCCTTGGCCCCAGCCCTCTGCTACTCTGTGGCTGGGGTCCCTGGCCCCTTCCCCCCTGCCCCCTCAGACTGTCTCCTGCTTCTGCTGTTCCGGGTCTACAGCAGCTGCATCGAAGACCCCCACAGAGGCCCCTTAGCCTTGCCCGGGTCATCTCAGCCTCGGCCATCTCCCTGCTCTTAGGGTCTGCCCGTAGCCTTCGGTCTGCCACTCATTCTCTGCAATTAGCTGCTCCGAAGCCCAGAAAATTCCATGGACGTCTCCTAGAACTGTTCTGCGGTTTTACTTCAACCTGCACAACCTTGAAACCTCTTCTTAGGTGAATCGTGTATTGTGGTGTGTGGTTTTGGTCCTGCAGGTGCTGCAGCCGAAGTCCGAAGCTACCCCGTCCCAGCCTCTGGATCTGGGGACCCTGAACGGAGCTCTGAGACACATGCTCTCCGTGAGCCACACCTTTCCGGTTCTTGAGTAACCGAAGATGCTTCCGGCAGCCAAAGACTCTGTGGCCAAGTGCCTACAAGGCTGTTGCCCCCACATGGCCCTGTCTATACCAGGCACCTGTTTGACCTCTACGAGGGAAACAGATGATAGGCTCCTTCCGCCTCCCTTCCCTCAGCTGCTTTTGTACAAAAATATTACACTACTTTCTTCAAAAACCAAACATCCCCCAAAGCATATTTGAGATTAAAATTATAAATAAATAATTATAAGAGAGATAAATGCAGAACATAAGCAGGCTTGATGTTCTAAGGAAAGAAATTTGCATGCAAGCTTGCGCCCATGAACATATACACTTAAAATATTTATTTAAGGAATTTAAATGTTGTTATACACCTGTGGTTCCCAAATGCATTAAAGTTATGTTCCATCCTCCCTACCCCCACCCAAGCCTCGGTGAACTTAAAAGGTGCCCAGGGTATTCTAAATTCTCAAAGGAAACCAAGACATCTGTCAAACATCTAAACTCATATATTAAGTGGTTCAGGTTTAACTGCTTATTAAATTGAGTAAACCATGTCCTTAATAAATTTTAAGTTTTTACGTTATGTATTTAATCGTCTTAAAATCTTACACACTAAGGTGACATGAAACTGAAAACATTTAAGAAACTCTAACTTGCTTGTCATTAGACATAGTTTTCAAAATCCATTAATATAGCATAAAATTATATAAGTAATAATATAGTCTCATTTTTAAGAATTTAAATATCAAAATATAAAAGAAGTAAAGCATGTCACCGTGCTTCCCCCAAAACATTCCTTTACGGAGGGGTGAGCACTGTGGATATAGTTCGCCCATGACTCACTAACCAGCAACAAGTATTTATCTGATGCTTAACAAGGCACCGTTGCTGGAAAAGAAAGCATATAAAATAGATACAGCAGCAGATTTTATGAAGTCTATATTTTGGTTCATCAGGTAGAATTTCAATGTTTATCTTACTATTCTTTTTCTTTTTAAAACATTCATTTTTTAAATAGCTACAGGAATTTTTCTCATGTAAATATTCTCTTTATGTGTCTCCTTTTCCTCCCCCCATCCCCCCTACCAGGAGATAATCTCCAAATGTGAACCAAGCAGACTGGGAATGGGCTGCCTTGACTTGTTGTCAGGTTTCACTGTTCACTAGTTCTGCAGTCTTAACCAAGACCCAGAAAGATCCCCCCGAGACTTAGTGTTCTCGTCTGTAAAAAGAGAGTTACAATTTTATCTACACTGCATAGTCATGGTGAGAGCATAAGTGTAATACACTTGAGGTGTATATAATCACATTCCATATAGAGAAAGAACCCAGTATTAGCTGTAATAGTATTGTTACTATGAACTTCTACCACTTAACCTTATGCCTTTGTGAGTCTTCCTTGCCAGACGTATTTCCACATAAAGTTACCTTATATGCAACTTTTTTAAAAACAGCTTGGTAGTATTTCGATAGAATAATGCCTCATTATTTTATTCTTTTTAAAAGTTATTTGTAACTGCTGCAGGGCAAGAATTATTCTCCCCTCAAATATCCTTCTAGATGGACTAAGAATCAAATTGACATGAGACAGATCGATCAACAGGAGAGAATCACATTTATTTTTTTAGTCTTTATTTTTGAGATAGAGAGAGACAAAGAGCACAAGTAGGAGAGGAGCAGGGAGGGAGACACAGAATCTGAAGCAGGTTCCAGGCTCCAAGCTGTCAGCACTGAGACTGACATGGGGCTGGAACCCACAAACCGCAAGATCATGACCTGAGCCGAAGTCAGAAGCTCAAACGACTGAGCCACCCAGGTGCCCCGAGAGAATCACATTTAATAGCATAAGTGCTGGGGAATCCACACAGACCTAGGCAAAGTGAGATATATATGTCTTCCTCTACTCAGGAGAACGGGACAGGTGTCTGGGACTTCAGGGGAAAGGAATGTACTTCCCAGAGAGGTGAGAAGAGCAGATGTTTGGCACTTAGATGTTCCCCTGCCACTGCAGACGGGTCATTCAGATAATATTTTTCTGTTAACAACTCTTATTCTGGGACCATCACCCCCTCCCCAATCCGGTACCTCTGTGGGTTAAGGGAGGGACAAAAGTTTCTCTTGAGCACACAGAATCCTTAAGCGTCTTCAACTCAAATTAATCCACATGCCAAAGCGACATATTTTGGGGAGAGGATGGCTGTCCTAAACCCCTTCATGACATTTGATATAAAATCAATGCGATGTTGAGCCTCTTCGTGCATTTTTCTACAAATGTGCATGAGTTATTGGGATAGTGCAATGTGCAGTATAGGAATTTTGATAACAATGATGTGATTATTTCCAAATCAGCCCTTTGACAATTTATATTCTTAGTGGCCACATGTGAAGGCTTGCTTGCTTTTCCTGTACTGTTTTATTATTAAAGTTCCAAGGTTGTTGTATTTTTCCAGCTTTATAGGTTTTTTTTCCTTAAGGGATGCTTACAAATTTAAATTTGTAAGAGGTCTTTTAGAGATTTCCCATATCAACATATTTCTCTATCCTTTTCATCTCCATTTCTGCCACTTACCTGGCCTCGTGCCCATCCATAAGGATTAACTGATTTATTTAACACAACCATGTATTTCCCAATTTCAAGAGCTCATATTGGCCTCATGTCTTATTTTACTAGAGGCAACTGAATTTAATAGTAGATAAAATTTGTAAATTTATTTGTAAGTTTGTAAAATTTGAAATTTATTCATTATAAATTAAAAGTTGAAAATGACTTATAATCCTACATGTCACTATGGAAGGTTGAGTGTTGTGGGGGTTAAGGAGAAATTTTTGGGAAAACTGCTTTTTGTTCTCTCTTAGGACATCTTCAATCACAGAACAGATAATTTCTTAAATTTCTGCCACAGGGATCTTGAGAAAATCATCCAGAGTATTATGTGAAAGAGTTAGCATCTATTATGAAATCAGTTTAGTTAAGCACTTACTATTAGCCAAATCAGGATACAGACATGTAAATTTAGAGTATAACTTTGCATATTTGAAGCACTACATTATATTTTAAATCATTTTGCCTTTTAGTGTAGGAACATCTATATTATAAATTATGACTTCATTTTTTATTTCCCCCTTTTCTTTTTGTGCTGTACAAATTAATGCAGTGACAGTACTCACCAAATATTCTTTTTTTTCCCACTACATTTTTTTGTCTTCCTTTTACTTAGGCAAAGCCATATTTCTTATTTTGGCCAGTGAGCTCTGAATGATAATGGTGTAGGGCACTTGAAGAGGACATAGGGAAAAGTAAACATTTCCTTCTCCCTTTGTCTTTCCGTGTTGCAGCAAATGAGGTGTCCCACATGGTCCAAATGTTGTTATGACAAGGCGGTAGCATCACTGTCAGCCTGGATCCCAGGGTGCCTTCAGACCAGAGCCCGTGCTACGGAGATCTTTACATTGCTTGTCATAGAGCATATCCTTTTCTACCCTAATACATAGTCCACACGCTTAAAACACGGTATCTTAACTTTTTAGAGACAGGTTAAATTGTAAAGGTGGTTCTTCCTTGGAAAAGGTCAATTCCATTGTTAAATTATTCAGCATCCAGAGAGAATCTTGGTTGTATTGAGTGCTATACAAGGAATTACAAATAATACAATAGAGATGTTTTGTTGGAATTTCTTTTTAAGATAGTAACATGTTATATTTATTTAATTATATGATGAAACTCAAAAGTACCAAGTTTGGTAATCATCAAAAACTTTGTGGCTTTAAATTCTAAGCACTAATGTCTGCTGATTAGTGCATGCCAAATTTTATACTTGCCAAATCCTTAAATTGTAGTCTTATGCAAATAAGGTCAGACAATCTGCAGAATAAAAGACATTTCCTTAAAAGCTGACTACTGTCATCCTAAAGTATAATAAAATCTTCATCAGAATCTCTGTTTATAGTATTCCAGTTGAGTTAAATACTTTTTTTGTTCCTCAGAAAACATAGTGTATACAATGACATTTGATCTCTCTTTGTGGTTTTTTAACCATGGGAAAAGAAAGATTAGTTTAAGTCTGTTCTTCACTTTACAAAGTCTGTTTTGTTTATTCAGCTCAACCACAGTTATTCAGTTATAGGTGCAAAGATAGGGTCAAGGAAAGGATTGGCAAAACAATCACAATAAAATTGAGGTTGTGATCTTTGTGGCCCTAGGCTGATGCAATTTAGCTTCATACTGTCCATGTTTAAACACAATTATAACCTATGCTACTATAACGAATTAAGGAAAGCTAAAGTTGTAGTTAGACCTCTACAGAGAGATGCTTCTATAAAATATCATAGTGTCAAAGCTAAGATGTGAGCCTAGAGACAGAATTTGTAGGAATATGTTGAAAACTTGTCATAGAATATAAGGTTATGAAATGATTTTGATCATTTTTTCTTTTAGTATTTTGATTTTTTTAAAAAGCCCAAAGGACAGGCCTTGTGTAATGCTCCTTTGCACTACTAGTCTTAGAATATGAATAGGAAAGACTCCTGAAATGGTAATTAATGTATTTTGATATTTGCATTTTATTATGGCTTTTAGTTATATTATCATATAATCTCACATCCATAGACATACCAACTATTAGAACAACTCCATATCTGTTTTATTTGCTTACATTATTTTATTGGCAACCTAGGTGATTTATACTTACATATAAATGTTCCTATTGGTAATAGATTCTTAACCTAGATCATTGTAAAGTTTGGTGAATTGAGAAAATATATACAAGGTTTATAAGATAAAAATAAGTAAATAGCCTGTTAAATTGACTCTTGTTATTATAATGCCAGAACTAGATTCAATTGTTGAAGAGCCCATAGTCAAGCTGAATAAAAGACACATTTTCTTTCCTGGTATTTATAAAGGTAGAAAACTTTATTTTTTATTATTTTTTAATTTTTTAATGTTTTATTTATTTTTGATACAGAGAGAGACAGAGCATGAGAGGGGGAGGGGCAGAGAGAGAAGGAGACACAGAACTAGACACAGGCTCCAGGCTCTGAGCTGGCTGTCAGCACAGAGCCCGATGCGGGGCTCGAACCCACGAGCGTGAGATCTGACCTGAGCCGAAGCCGGAGGCCCAACCGACTGAGCCACCAAGGCGCCCCAAAAAATCTTTTTTTTTTTTTTTTTGATATATCATTTGGGATTTCTAGAAATTTAAAAATACCTATATATTGCGTTTCATTGATGGAAAAAGTAAACTCTTTTGCTTGGAACAAACTGAATTTTCCTTTTCTTATACACTAACTTATTCATCAGTTTATATATGTATTTGAGGAATATTGATTGAGCCTTTGGCAAAATACAGAACAGAAGTAATAGAAAATAAGCTATAGTTTCCTTTTTATTTCTTTTCTATAGAGAGTATTTTAAGAGTATTGTGGTTGATAAACTTTATTTGGATTATGTTAATGTTAATTCCAGATCATAAAACACACATAAAAGTCACCTTCAAGGTGGGTTCATTTTATATTGATGGAAAAACTGGCATCAGATATAGTTAAAATATAAGTAGGTTTACATTATGAAAGAGGATATGGAAGCATATTTATATTTATTAAGCTACATATTAAGCAGAAGATAGAATAGAAAGCTCTCAGATGGAGCTAGAACTTTCTTAGCCCCCCACATCCCCGTGACGGCACAGTCACCATTGATACCATGTGTGTGCAGTGGGTAAAAATTTATATCTTTAACAGGTGTCTCCGTAGCCTCCTCACTCCCCCTGGCTGTTGGTGATATTTTGGCCTTGGGCCCATTTATTCACCAGATTAAAAAAAAAAAAACCTCTTGCAAGATTAAGTGATTCACAGGTCAATTTCCCTTGTTTAATTCTCTCAGAGATGAAATTTTAGTCCTATTTGAAACAACTTACAAGTGCACAATAAAATGCCAAATGTATAATTTTACCAAATATATAATTTATATGTCATATGGTTATAAGGTAATTTGATTAGAAGGCATTATTTGTGAGATTTGTTGCTACCTTTCTCATCCATGCGTGTGTTTGTACACACAAGCATGAATTCTGTGTTTCATTTAAACAGGATACAATCTGCATATAGAATTATTCACTTTTTCACTAATATCAAAACATGAAATTACCTCCACAAGTTTCAGATTACTAAAATTTGATTAAAAATAATTTTAGAATATCATATGCCTAGTTCAAGTGCTATACATAACATAATATTTTACAATTATAATGTTGAAAAGTGAAAACAATTGTGTCCATTTAAAATTGAAGCAGAGTCATCATTCACCTTCTTTTTATAGCTATTTTAACAATATCAAATCCAAAATGATGAACTATCTTGTAAATCAATCAGAAAATGAGGCAGAATTTGAACTTATAGAAAATGATGTAGAATTCAAAAGGAGTAAGATTATGAAAATCTAGAATATTGTTCCTATTCTTATTATAGAAATTGCCCATTTTCTTCCATCACATCATATATTGTGACTGGATTTGTATTAGAAAACCCTTATATTTTGTTAAAAATTTAACCACAAGACTAATTTTTGTTAGATATTAAAATAACATAGAGCACCCATCCAAAGTTTCTTTTCACATAGTCATGTAATATACTTACCCAGTAGATAACATAAAGAAAATTATTCTGTAGAAACAAAGCTAAAATTAGGTTATTAAAGTTTTGTGCTGAAGAACAACTCTACTAGATAATCATTATTTTCTTTTCCTTACTTTAAGGTAGTTGTTGCTTTACAGTTTTTCACTGATAATGGAATATGATAGGTTTTGGATACAGTGCTTGAAATACCAATACATTTCTAAAGAAATAAGGATAAAAGCATTATTATCATAGTCTTTCAAAAGTAACAAAATTCACTGAACATTATAAAGCTTCCTTAAACAAACATATGACATAACTGTAACTACCTCTCCATCAGGAGGGACCATGACCTGCTGCCATTTATCCAATTAGATACATCCCAGAGGTAATGGTATCCTTGAATCATTTTATTAGCTTTCAAGCAGTACTCATGAGAAGAATGAGTTGGAATCAAGAAGAGCTGAAAAATGTCTCTTTTCTTCTTCCACCATTCATCTCTGTGGGCAGGCATCAATATCTATTACATTATCAGTGTGAATGCTTGCTGCAGATACAGTAGGATGCCTGATTTCCATTTTTCCTCAACTTACCTCAGTTCCAAAGTTCATCATCTCCAGGGAAGTACAGTTACTTCCCACTGATTTTTCTTTCAGTCCCTCGTCTGACTTGAATTTCTGCCATAAAAGCATAGTCATTGTTCAGTGAATTGAGGCATGCCCGTGAGCAACCACTCCTCATTCTGGCCGTAGATTTTCATTTTAAGGGAAGACAAGCAATGCCTCTTGATTCTCACTCCATGAAATTTCTTCTCACCATGGGCGATTATGATTGAGTGGCCATTACACATCTCTGATCACATTTGTATTCATCTTAAGTTATTTTGTCTTCTATAAAAAATAATCCAAATATAAGAGTATCTTTAAAATTCATACTTAAAAATCAATTTGAATTATGTTCATTAAAGAGCTACAGCATTATTTAAGCAAACATTATACGGTGGATACAGTAATTGACTATACTTCCTTCAGTATGCTGAAAACCTCTAAACAAAATAATTTTGGAGGTAAAAGTTACTTTCCTTGATATTGAATTATAAGAATAGTATATCACAGGTTTTAATGAAAATAGCAACAATTGCACAATTTTCTAATAATTGGTAATTTGCTTTCTAAATTATTTGTGATAGTAAAATATAGTCAAATAATACTGGCATAATTGGCTCCAATTGCAAAAATTAAGGATAAAACTAATGACCTGGATTATTTTCTCTTTTCTATCACTGGTTACAATAAAAAGAGATTATGTTTTCAAAAAATTCTAATCCATCTTCAATTGTTCAACTGAAAATTTAAAGCTTACTCTAAAACTGTTAAAACATATCTATTTCATGATTCTCCAAGTACTTAGAAAGCAGCATATGTTAGATACATGTTTTGTTTTACTTTAAATTTATAGTCATTCTATAAGTGTTTTACTTCTCTTTTAGGTAAACAAAAGAACAAGCTAAATATCCATAACTCACACTAATTATGTCAAGTAATCAGCACCTGATCAGTGAAGTTCTGCCTAGATTAAAAACAAGGAAGTGGTCCAGGCACATAGTAGGTGATCACTACATCATTAGTCCATTTTCATTGATAATCACATTATTCTTTCTCATCACATCATTCTTATTTCTCATTATTCACATCATTCTTATTTCTCACAAATGACAACCATTAGATATATAACAACATTGTAAAGCCATGGCTGATTTTATTTTTTAAACAGAAACAGATTTTGCGTCCATATATATATACTCAATGAATTTATAAATTCCCAACTTGAATCCTTTTTGTAGTTGATATCACTACAGAAAGGCTGATTATTTTATTGACATTGTATCATAGACTCATATCAGGGAACTTGTTAGAGAGTGAATACTGGGTTTAGAGATATAGGTAAGAGATCCCACCGCCCCCCCCCCCAAAAATCTACTATTTATAAGCTGGGACAGGTGGATATTGCAATCTTTAGAAACTACAGACAACACTACAAATGTAACACATTTTGGAGGTATGCAAATATGTAAAGATACTGCAGAGTTTGCATGATTGTATTTCATGCTCTATACTTTGGAGGGTCCTTCTTCTAGGTCTTTTCTCCCAATGGTTTAGACTCTTACTGGCTCTGTTTAATTCCATTTTACATTTTCCTGTCATAGGTTATTTGAATCTTCGCTGTCCAGATGAATCTCTATTGAATTCTAACTCTATGATATGACTTAATACACAGACCAGTCAGTGCTTTTTACTGTTCTACCTCTGAAATCTGACTACACATGCTGTCTGTGGATCTGCAAGTCTTGTCTGCAAAACACAAGTTGAGGCTCACTAGGAAGCGAAAGTAGCATCTATTATGTCAGAGAAAGTATTCCTCTGAACATAGAATACTTTTGAGAGACTGAATATGTATTTCTTATTACTGCCAGTAAAAATTCCAGTTCTTTTAGCTTTATTATGCCTTTCATTCATTTAACTTTTATTTATTCATTTAAAAATAGTTGCTAAGCCCTCCATTGTGTCATGAAAGTGTCTATAACACTATGAATACATTAATATAGTTATGGTATCAAGCTCTACGTTTTTTAGAGTGACACACAGAAAACAGACACCAAGCATTAACAAATACATGCTCTCAGGGTGTCTGGGTGGGTCAGTTGGTTAAGCATCTGACTCTTGATTTTGGCTCAGGTCATGATCTCATGGTTACTGGGATCAACTCTTGTATTGGGCTTTGCACTGACAGTGAGGAACCTACTTGGGATAGTCTCTCCCTCTCTCTCTGTCTCTCTCAAAATAAATAAACAGCAACAAAAAGAAAATGTATGTTCTCATCTTCAAGTTTCCTCTACTATTTGGGTCAAAAAGAAAATGATTTTAATATTTACAGAGGCAGTAGACCTAGGCTCACTGTTTGGATATCTGACAACTGGAATTACCTAGCTAGTGTAATGAGATTATTCCTTGTCTTATTTTGGATCACTAAATGATCTAAAATATTAGTATCCACTCCTCATCCATTAACATCGTTCTGTATTAATACTTTACTGAACAAACATCACATTTCTACTTCAGGCCAGTCCCTATTTTAAGTCCTGGTGATAAAATGTGAATGTAAAAGATTCCATAACTCTTGTCTTCATGGAGTTTAAAGCTCTTAAAAAGCCAGTGGAAAGAAGTTAAACTTCTTTTAAACCATATTTTTATTTAATAGACTATATTCATTAGGTAAATTTCTCTTCAAACCTAATGAAAGAATTAGTGATAGGGCTTCTGAGACTCTCTCAGAAGTCAGACTGAAATTGAACACTTGCCATCCCAATGAAATATTTTTTTCTAGATACAGATTCTTTTTCTACATAAAATGGTAATCTTCTCAGTAAACATATTTCTAAACAGACTTGCTGAATGTTAGATACCTGAGTTGATGGTTTCAAAATATTTATTCATGGGAATCTTTCTGCAAAATCACAACACAAAGGAGACCAGCAATTCCACCTATTTAAGAAGCTGAAACAGTTCTTTAGAGTCATATAACAAGAATGAATCTTTACTGGAGAGGAAATCTTGCATTCAAGCAGACTTTTGGGATAATGAGTCGGATGCCAGGATACACTGAGTAGCTTTAAAAGTCATCTGCAGCCATTTCACAGACTTTTATGCCTTTTAGATTTGCCTCAAATTTATTGTATTTTTATATTTTCAACTATTTCTTCAAACTAAAATAACAAAAGTACAGTTCACCGGTTATAAAGAAGTCTTTGAGATACTTTTAATTGACATATTTGTAATGTCTAAAACATTCCTATCTGGTAAATTCAGTACTTCAGAGAAAAGATAAAGTCGTTGTTTTCTTTCTTCCCTAAAATTCATTTTCCCATTATCCTCCATTTAAGGCACCTTGTCAAAATTTGCTAGGCATATGACCACCCAAACTAAAGTAAATTTCTCATCCTTCTTTGCCACAAGGATTGTCCTTATGATATTCTCAGTCCAAAGGTGACCTTCTAAACTATTGAAAAGTACCTTTAAACTAAAGGAAACACTTTCCTCTTTCTAATGTACCTTCTGGAAGTTTGTAAAGCAGACTCAACACATGTGATTGAAATGCGTAAATCTTCCTTCACACAAGATAGAAATAGAAGGAGAATTTGTCCCTGGTGTTAAAAAAAAATTCATGCTGGCCCCATGTTGCCCATACTTATGTGAGAGAGAAACTTTGCTCTTTTTGTGTTTATTTTGTTTTTTTTTTAATTTTTTTAAAATTTATTTTTGAGAGTCACAGAGAGACAGTGCCAGCAGGAGAGGGTCAGAGAGAGAGGGAGACACAGAATCCGAAGCAGGCTCCAGGCTCTGAGCTAGCTGTCGGCACAGAGCCTGACATAGGCTTGAACCCACAAACTGTGAGGTTGTGACCTGAGCCGAAGCCGGATGCCTAACCGACTGAGCCACCCAGGTGCCCCAAAAACTTTTCTCCTTTTGAATCCACTGTTATTTTGGGCTTGGTGTCACCGTCAGTCTGACCTAACACTGTAATAACACTAATATACTCTCCATTCTTAAATTATAGCACATATTTGTCACTGAATTCATAATAATTAATGTGGAGCATTAATGTGCTTGACCTTTGGAATAGATAAAAATTTAATATTATTGTCACAAGTTGGGTGCTCCAGAAAAAACTTAGATGAGTATTCATGCGCAAGGGGATTTTAAAGAATTTGTTTCCAAAAAGGGGGAAAAAAACCATAAAGGGGAGTGGGAGAAACAGGTTGAGAGAGAAAGATGCCAAGAACACATGTGACTTTAGGCAAAGCCCCAGATTCAATGTGATCATGCAGCAGCAGAACATTGGGGTATCCTTTATGCCTAGAATTTATTCCAACTCCAGACAAGGAGCAGGGATTTCCTGCTCCAGCAGTAGTCAGTCATTGGAGACGAGAGTGTGAACTAGACTCTCAAATACTTTAGAACCTCTCTTCTTGTGAACAAATGCTTCCAGTAGTTCAAGGGCAGTTGTGGAGGAGTCTAGGTGCCAGACTTCAGAAGAGAGGACATCAAAGCTGGAAAGATGGTACTGAGAGACCTAGAAAAACAGGCCAGAAATGATTTCACCAAGTGTAGTTGCCATTTTTTTCATTTTGGCTTTCCTATAATCTAATTAAGGAAACAAACAAAAACAAATACATTCACTGGGAACAATGCAAGTGCAAAAGCACACTTAAATAAAATGTTCAATTACAGAAGTTATCTCAACCCTTTAAATTTTGAAGGGCTGTATGGCATTGAATTTCGATCAAAGAAGCAAGTGCTCTCATGGATTGGTTATAAGAATTGCAAGATAAGTCAAGCATCTAAGGTATAATCCATTGTTCTGCATCAGGACTTAATTTTGCCATTTACCATTCCAGCATTGCTCGTTTCTTTCAGAAAAGTCAAAGGCGGCTATAAAAATACAGTCTTTCTTTTTCTTCCTTCCTTCCTTCCTTCCTTCCTTTCTTACTTCCTTGCTTCCTTCCTTCCTTCCTTCCTTGAAAATGTAAGCTATTTAATTAACATAATTTCTTGACTTGGCAAAACTAAGTGCATCCCTTTAAGTAATGAATTGGCCAAAATTTACCAAATAATCCCAAACACATAAAGAGTTGTGAATAATCATAGAATTGTAGAATGCAGATAGTGGCTTATAAATTCTGAAATAGAGTCTTAATGCATCTAGGAATGTATCATTGCAAGAAGTTATAAATGAAAAAATCAGTCTAGAATGGTAACATGGAGATAATATAAATATATACAAATACAAAATGGTTTAATCATGTCTGAATCCTATAAAATCAATATATAAAACTTTTGCTGAAAGAAATAAAACACTTAACTACCACTCCACATTATTTTTTATTTCAAGAAGGAAAAATTCTAAGGCAAGGACCCTAAGAACCTAGAGTATGATTGTCATCTTACTAGCAACAAAATTTTTGTTTGTTTATTTATTTATTTTTGAGACAGAGAGAGAGAGAGAGGGAGAGAGAGAGGGAGGGAGGGAGGGAGGGAGGGAGGAAGGGGCAGGGAGAGAGGGAGACAGATGATCTCAAGCAGGCTCCTTGCTGTCAACACAGAGCACAACATGAGGCTCAAACTCATGAATCGTGAGATCATGACCTGAACAGAAGTCAATTAAACGACTAAGCCCTATGCCACCCAAGTGCCCATAACAGCACAGATTTAATATTTATTTCATCTACTATTTTATGAATCAGTATTAAAATTAGTTACAATGCTTGGCTTTATTTGCATTTATTGACATTAAGGTTCTTGAAAATATTAATATTTAAGGAGATATAACAAAACACATAATTCAAAATTATTTTCTACTTTATCTAAAACTTGTACTGTAAGAGCAAATGTAATTAGTATAGCAAATAGTATTAGTATAATATTTTTTTAGTTTGACATTTGAACTCATCTTCTCAAAAAAGTTAACATATAACAAATCTTCTGGAATGATTTATATATTTGTCTACTTTTTAAATGATAGATCTTCCTTATATCAGATAGATGACTATTGATAGATCTTCCTTAAACCAGATGGATGATTATTGATTGAAGTCTTATATCTCCATGAAACTCATAAATCTAAAATAATGATGTTCATTGTACATTAGAAGAGAGGGTACAAAACAGAAGGATCCACTTAATGTTTTAAGGATGTATAAATAAAATTGAGATTGCTTTAATCTTTGTTACCTTTTAATATTCCAAGTTTTCTTTCATTTTGAAGTGTCAAAGGAAGTTAATATAACAGTCAAATACAGTGCTATCCACCCTGGAAAAGGGGTTACTCCTATTAGTTACCTCATTTATATATATATATATAAAACATATATATGTATATATATATATAAAACATATGTATGTATATATACATATAAGCATATATGTGTATGTATATTCATATATACAAATATATGTTTATATGTATATCTATACACACAAACATATACTATATATGTGTGTATATGTACACAACACATACTATATAAATATATGTATATTCCCTATATAGAGAGAAGCACTACATCAAGTGTTTTTGAAGGTTATATGAGATAATGAATATAATGACCTGTAAAAAATGTAGAGTAAGTGGTAGAAACCTTTAAAAAGTGCATAACAATTTCTAATGTTTGGACATTTGCCTATTTTTGCTATTTATGGCTGACTTAGGATTTAAGTGTTTTATTCAAACAAGGCAAAAGCCAGCTGTCCTCAAATAAATGGCTTCTTTGTCTTATATTTGGAATTTTCCCAATCACTAACACTTTAAAACCTCCAATTCTTGATAATTGACATTTAAAATTTTACAATAAGGAATGAATGAATTAGTTAAAAGCAATATTAAGTCATCAAGGTCACAGAATTATTTCCCTCACCGTTTTTAAACTTCGTATCTGGATGAGATTTTGTTGAATTCATGATTGTAATGCAAAATATCAAATTTAAAGTAAGCATATCTTTAATTCATTTCAAATTCTGTTGATCTCTGTTCTTTTATCAACAAAGAAACTTGAATTATCCAATGAAAGGTAAAATGATAAAAACTTGACAGTAAATAGTCGTGGGATAATAGCTCCAAGTTTTTGTTGAGCCTATTTTTCCTTTTAGTTGAACCATATTCTAAGAGAGAAGAGAATTGAGAGGGATAATTGGAAAATATTCACAAGATGTCCAAAGTGCCTATACTGTTGTCGAGGTCTTTTTGTTGGAAAAGCCCATTTTAAGCACCCACATTGCACAGGACATAGTTTATAATATGCATTCTGATGTCAGAAAATATTTTGCTATGTGGCACAAATTTAATTTTCATTTGTAATTTCATTTTTTTCTTTAGTGATATTTGATTTGTTCTAAGAATATTACAAAAGCTATACTTTTATTTTTAGGTTTATAAAATCTTTTGTTATATTTTCTTGAATACAACTTTTCAAGTATTTTTTATAAGATATATTTGAAGAAAGTTTAGTATGTCCAGATTAGGTGTTTCTTACCTGCAAAAAGCAGAATAAATCTTTATGCATCATCTAAATATCTTTGCATTGTTTTATCTGTTCATCATAGGATTATTTGTCATTTCAAATATTTCCAACCTTGTACCCCATGTGGAATTTTATATCATGTAATACATGTAATATCATGGATAGACACTATAAAATCACTTTTTATTTATTTTTTAGTATTTTAATGTTTATTTTTGAGATTTAGAGGGAGGGAGAGAGAGGAGAGAATGAGCAGGTGAGGGACAGAGAGAGAGAGGGAGATAAAGATTCCAAAACAGGCTCTGCACTGACAGCAATGAGCCCAATGTAGGGCTCAAACTCATGAAACAAGAGATCAGGATGTGAACCGAAGTCATTCAATCAATGAGCCACCCAGACTACCCTGTTATCAATTTTTTTAGTTTTTATTTATTTTTATTTTTTTATAATCTTTTTTTTAAATCAACATTATTTGTTCATTCTTCAAAGCACATTTTAAATCATCTTGTACTTACATGTGTCAAAGCTGAATTCATCAGACTTCATGCATATATTTTTTCAATTACACCTATTTAAAATTGTATTTAATAATTTAAATATTAAGCTGCTGTTTCAGACTATGCCTTTCTAGTTCATAATATTATTTTGGTTATTTATTTCCTATGAACAAGCCTAAGTTTTCCTCCTCAAAGCTCATTATTCTTGTATTTCACCTGCCGCATTATCTCAGGGAATTTTCTCTATTTCAAATATATTTTCTACCCAGTGTTATTTTTCACTTGAGTAAGGATTTTCTGTGTTTACAGAAACAGTGGCTTCCTCATCCTAACTTTTCTGTAAAGTTAAGTAAATCCCTGATTTTGTTGTAACAGGACTTAGAGCTTCCATTGTGTGATGACTTGATCATTACACCTCTGAACAGATGATTCTGAACAAGATGTTACAGAAAATGTGGTTTATTCCCATGAAAATGGTGACTTTACTTTAAGGATTAATGTCTAGTTTAAGAATATTGTAGTCCAAACAAACCTGTTCAGGAGTGTTGTGTACATACTTATACAATAACATTAGTTCAGGGACATTTACGTCTAGTTGACTTTGCAATTTCAACAGATTCTAAATTTTCAACTAAAACAAAGAGGGTGGGAGCAATGGGCCTGTTTCCAGACTCAAACTGTGAATGATTTTTAAATACTCTAGACTACTTAAATTTGAATGAATACTAGGTTTATGTGAGTAGAGAAAGTAGAGAGAGATCTTAAAGTCGCCCCTGTGCATTCATATTACTAACATCTGCACTTCAAATCCTGTGCCTGGTGTCATGGTAAATTTCAGCTTTCCTTCACAGAGCTTATAGAAAAATAGGCAAGTAATTACAAGATAGTGAAGATATCGGCTTAGATAGTGTACTAATTCCAGTAAATGTTATGGTTCTTAATTAGCAGAGTGTGTTATTAGAAAAATTAACCTGTTATCTATGTACATGGGTAACACCCACCTATTTCCATTGCACTGGGCAGGGCTGCTCTTGCCATCACCATGTACTGGGTCATGGGAAAAGGTGAGCTCTGTCACTGGAATTTTTCTCTTTTGGAGGAGCCAACTACCATTTAGATATTAGAAACATAGCTGGCTTGAATATGTTCGGTGGTTACCCCAAAGCAGGTGGCTCATTGCCGGGCCACAGCACTTAAACGTTCTTTCTCACGTGTTTCAGTGGCTCAAATAACTCCTGCCTCAAATGGAGAGCATTGTCGGCTAAGATGTGCACTTGAAAAAGATAGCCAGGAAATGCCTGTTGGATTCACATACTAACTGGAAGAAGGACTGATCGGTTATCCAATAGCCCTTAACATGTGACCATGAATTAGTTTCCATATTAATATAATGAATACCATGCCATGGAAAGGAAAGCATGTGCACCCTGTCAGCCAAAGCAGTATTTTTGTGAGAAGATAATGGGTCAAGGGAAATGGAGAAAAATGTTGCAAGGGTAGGAAGTGGAAAGAGGGCACTCGAGCCCTAAAATGAGAAAATCAAAGCGGGGGGATAAGGAAGCAACTTTTGGGGGAGTGTGTAACTGCTGTGAACAAGCTTTATCTGGTCCTTTTTAAAACTAGGACACAATTTACTTTAAATGTAGGTGGCGTGAAAATAAATGAATAGATCAACCATTACAGTGTTATGTTTATCTAAAAGACATTGATTATTTGTGGAATAACAAAACTGGCTTTAATATATTATTTGCAGTAAATGAAAAAAGAATGTCTTCTACTAGGAACCTTGAGGCATATAGAGACAATTCCAGAGTAAGGCAACCAATAAGATGGCTTAAGGTCTCTCCTGAAGTGTGTCTGCATCATAATGGTAAAAGCTATCCCCTTACTTAAAATAGAAAAGCTACAAAAGAAAAAATAAATACATTCATTTATTTAAGACCCAGATCCTTCTTTGCCACTGGAATGCGTGTGCTGATATTTACAGCCTGAATAATGCTGCATGTATTTCTTGAAACGTGAAGTTAATAATAAATGAACACTGTATATGTGTGTATGTATATGTGTGTATGTATGTATCTGTATGCACATTTCACAGAACGATCTGCCAGAGCTCATGAATTTTCTCTCAAGAATTGATCTGAAAAGATCTTTGTCCCTGCACTGAGAGCCAGTCCCATTCCTGCCAGACACTCAGCTGAACCCTGGATGTGCAGGAAGGGTAAGGGGCGTGGGGGCGTTCTCCACAATGCTCCAGTATCACAGCAGATCCCTTGGATTTTACCAAGTTGGCTGACTACGAAAGCAGCTTCAGAATACAGAATAGATGTAGTTTGCTCTTATTTCTTGTTGATGATTGATATAAAGTGAATTTTTTAAATTCTGCATTTAAATATGTTCTCAGACACTCTCCCAGTTATATCTGTCATATATAATTTTATATTCCATTTCATCATTTATAAATATGAGACAATTTGCACCAATTAAATGAGATATAGCATATAAAGGCCTCAGAAAATGAGGAATATGTTAAGCACTCAGTATACTTTAACCATTATTAATATCATTTTGATATACATTTTCTTGATTGTTTTAAACATGTGGCTTTTGTTACACAATGATACCTTATTTGTGTTCAATGGGTAATGTGAAAGACTTTATTTTTTAAAATATTAAATATATTTAAATTGAGTTCTTTTAAGACTGCCCTTTAATCTTTCATACATTGGGTATGAATTCTGACATTCTTGGGAGTGACTGTTTTTTATGCTTCTTTCAACTTTCTCACCATGCGTATTTGTGTGTGTGTGAGTGCGCGCGCGCGCGCGCGCGTGTGTGTGTGTGTGTGTGTGTGTGTGTGTGTGTGTCTTGGCTGAGTTTAGCATTCCTGGATATTATCTTTCCTGGTAGGTAACTGGCACATCATTTGATAGCAGTGACTTATATTTATTTAGCCTCTGAGTGTGTTTGTATTAATTTGTCCCAATGTTAAAATATTTTCCTGCCTTGAATCAATTACTCCATCAGATCAGCATTGTGGTAAATGGATAACTCCCCCCACCCCTTTTTTTTCCAACCTGGCTAAGGTTGAAAGAGTTGGTTTCGTTCCCATTAATGCATAATCCTTTTTTGATTTGCAACAGGGAGCACACAGTGGGCTTTCAGTAGAACTCTGGGCATTGGCCCTAGCTCCTAACAATGGCGTTCAAACCACAACTCCTAATGTCTGCCTTGAGGTCTACACAAGCATCCATTTTGTAATGGATATATTTCTCCTACATTCAGTGTTACAAATTTTCTCTTTATTCTGTTCTGGAGATTTTTCTCTGTTACTTTTGTAATTGGGAATGTATTTCAAAATATTGTTTCAATATACACAAACCAGGTTAAGTCCTTTGAGCAGTAAGTAGGTACATATTCAAATGTGCTCAGTCTTTTACTTTGACCTTGAAGTTAATAGCTACAATGTCTTTTGTTTTCTAAACCAAGTATATCGAGGATTGACATGGCTTATGACTGGCAAATTTGAAGGACAATTAGGATGGTTATTTAAGGAATTGTAAGATCTAAAATTTATTGACTGCTCTGAAGTGTTAGTTTAATGTCAAGAAATGGACAAAACTGAACCTAAAAGAACCAAGCAATATAATTGTATTGTACTGCTCTCTGATTAATCAATTTATTATGTACTACATCCTGGTAAGAGGATAATGGTAACACTAATACTGATAATAAAAACACCTAACACCAAAGAGCACGGATTAGGTGATAAATCTAAAGCAAGCAGAAGGGTATTTATCTCCTTGAATTCTCACAGCCATTATGTGGGGAGTTACCTCTATATCCCCATTCCACAGGGAGAGAAACTGAGTGAAGAAAGAGAAGTAATTTGCCTGAGGTCACATCGTCATATGTTTAGTATTTAGGTTTCAAACCCAGGCAGCTTGGATTCAAAGTTGATGACTTTATCCTCTATGCTATAACTTATTCTAATATTGAATCACATTGATAATAATGCTGATTTATTGCACACATTGGCAGCAGTTACCAAGAGTCCTGCTTCTGGGACTCAGAAGATGTGGCTGCATTCTTCACAGCTCAAGTGTCATTGTCATATGCTCTGTCAGAAACTGTAAAAATGAACCTGGTACTACTTTTAAATTAAGATGATTGATAGGCTACATGAATTATTTCTGTATAATCACTACATGGATTATATTTTAATTTTTATAAAACTTTTAAATACAAAAAAACATATAAAGAGCATTGATTTCTTGGAAAAATATTTTCATGGAACAATAAGCCAGATAATGGAAATATTAGCGGGAAGAGGTACTGTTTATCAGAGGCTCTTTGGGGCAATTTTTAGCCTTTTCTGTAGAATAGTGACATGAAACACGCCCAGTGTCAGATTGCCATTCTGTGGTGAATATTCTGACTGTAGAGTTTTCAAAGCATAAGACCAACCATGGTAACATTTAGAGGGGGGCGTTACTGCCCACCAGAGGAGGTTAGCATCCTTTTTGTGTGCTTGACATAAATCTTCGTAGAACAACAAATGAGCCTCTCTTCCTGCTGTTTTTCAAATTCAAGCTTTGTTCCTTTTTGCTATTGCTGAGGCAGATGTATCACAAGAGGGGGTGGGAAGAGAGAGGGTGAGAACGTAGAAAACATTCTTAGAGTGACTATTGCTCACCCAGAGACAGACACCACAACTATATTGCATCAGTAACTCAAGTAATCTTGACTTTTTAATTAGATTCATAAGTCAAGAATATGGGGCATAGTGCTAAAATATAGCTCAAAACACCATTCTAATTAAATACCATTTTGATGGAATTCTTTTTGAGTATTAATAGTGAAATGGAAATTTTCTTGCATTACATATTTTACCTGACATGTATATAAACACAGATCTATGCTAACGTATATACATATGGTTATATGTATATATAAGTAGATAATCGATATATATGTATATATAAGTAGATAAGTAGAATTTTATCTGACACACATAGAAAATGGGAGAAGTGTTCCATAAATTAATTTTATACTTGACTACTTATATCCTCTTTTATTTATAGTAATTTTACTTGATTCTGAAAATTATCCAATTATACGATCATATCAGTGGTGAATAACAATAGTTTACCTGCTCTTCCCAATTGATACCTTTCCAGTTGCTTCCTTTGTCTAATGTAAGCTGATATTTCCAATAGGCTGAGAAATAACCAGTATAGTTGTTAGCTCCTAATATTGTTTCGGTCCTGGTTTTAGAGGATGTGTCTCAGGTTTCATTGTTTCCTTATTGTGTATGATGTTGGCTTTTGGGCTCAGATGTGTATCATCTCATTAATATAGTTCCTGTGGATTTGTGAATCTTTATCTGGCATATGTGCTGAATTTTGTCAAATGCATTTTTTCATCATTTGCAAAGAAAATATATTTCTCATTAGGTTTATTAATATGTTGAGTGATTATTATTTATTTTCTATTATGGAACAATTATCACATTTCTTGAACAAACTACTGTGGCCATGTTTGACCAGCCCGATAAGTTCTGTTTGCTAATAGTTTGAGAATTTTGCATGTCTATCAATAACTGAGTTCAGTATGCAGTATTTAAATGAGATAGGCTTTGTTAGGGTCTAATAAAAATGTTACCTGACTCAAACTAGTTTTAAAGTTTTCCTTCTTTTTCTGTTTTGGAAATATTAATATGGTATAAGAATTGTCATATTTTTAAAGGCTTATTTGAATTTACCAGGGAGAAAGCATCGAAACCTGGGCCATTCCAAGGGTTAGTTCTATGAAAAATTCTCTGTCATTATAAATAAGCTTGTTATGAGATATTTTTCTGGCTACACATACATATTTTCCTAGAAAAGTTTTAACCTTTTATACAATTTAAAATATTTTTATTTAGAGCTAAGTAAATTTTCATGATTTTGTCTTTTTTTTTTACTAGTTATTTGGTGATTATTCTTTTTTATTTTTAAAGTTTTTTTAATGTTTTTTATTTATTTTTGAGAGACAGAGAAAGACAGTATGAGCAGGGGAGGGTCAGAGAGAGAGGGAGACACAGAATCTGAAGCAGGCTCCAGGCTCTGAGCTAGCTGTCAGCACAGAGCCCAACATGGGGCTCGAACCCATGAACTGTGAGATCATGACCTGAGCTGAAGCCAGACGCTTAACTGCCTGAGCCACCCAGGCGCCCCATTTGGTGATTATTCTTATCTTTAAAAATATTTTTATTGAGTTATCCAGTTATCCTTTTTATCTGCATATTTTTATGCAGATAAAATACTTAACTTTAAAATTTTCATTCTAATTTTTTTTAATTTTGGAATAATTTCAGATTTAACAGGTAAGTTACAAAGAAATTATACATAATTTCCTTATCCTTATAGTCTTTATCATGTTTCCATCATTTCTGTCTCACATCACCATGGTCCATTTGTGAAAACTAAGAAATTGACATTGTTACATTACTACTAACTGGTTTTTGGACTTTATTTGGATTTCATCATTTTTTCTATTAGTGTTTTCCTTCAGTCGTGGGACCCAATCTAGGGTACCATACTGCATTTAGTTTTCATATTACTTTTTTAAGGAAATTTTTATTTACATCTTTTTTTCAGTATAGTTGACACAAATTTGCATTAGTTTCAGGTGTGCAGCATGATTCAGCCTCTCTATATGTTATGCTCTGCTCCCCACAAGTGTAAATACTGTGTATCACCACACAGTACTGTTGCAGTTTTTTGACCATATTCCCTATGATGTGCCTTTTCCCCATGACTTATTAATTCCATAACTAGGAGTCTGTATCCCCACTTTGCCCACCCCTCACACCCTCAGTTCTATCAGTTCTCTGTATGTTTAGGATGGATTCTGCTAGTTGTTTATTTATTCATTCTTTAGTTTTAGATTCTGCGTATGGTGAGTGAAATCATATGGTATTTATCTTTATCTGACTTATTTCTCTTAACATACTACATTCTAGTTCCAGCCACATTGTTGCAAATGGTGAGATTTCATTCTTTTTGATGGCTGAGTAATATTCCATTTGGTGTGTGTGTGTGTGTGTGTGTGTGTGTGTGTGTGTGTGTGTGTGTACACACACTACATCTTCTGTATCCATTCATCAGTCAATTGGCTTTTGGGCTCTTTCTGTAATTTGGCTATTGTTGATAATGCTGCTATAAACATGGGGGACATGTGCCCCTTCAAATAAGCATTTTTGCATCCTTTGGATAAATACCTAGTAGTGCAATTTCTGGGTCATAGGGAAGCTCTATTTTTATTTTTTTGAAGAACCTCCATACTGATTTCCAGAAATGCGGCAACAATTGGCATTCCCACCGTCAAAGTGTTCCTCTTTCTCTGCGTCCTCACCAATACCTGTTCTTTCCTGAGTTGTTAGTTTTAGCCATTCAGACAGGTGTGAGGTGGTATCACATTGTGGCTTTGTTTTGTATTTCCCTGATGATGAAGAATGTTAAGCACCTTTCCATGTGTTTGTTAGCCACCTGGATGCCTTCTCTGGAAAAGTGTCTGTTCATGTTCTTGTCACTTTCATACGTTTAAATATAATTATAACCTACTTTATTTGCCATATTTACATGATTGTTTATGCCTCCAACTACTATAATAAAGCAAAAAGCAAGCTTATTTTATGATCTTCCTTCTATTTATCTTTTTTATTTCTTTGCATCATTTGGTATTGGGTAAAACACCAACACACACACACACACACACACACTCACTGTATTTTGTCACTCTTATACCACATTGATTTTCATCTTATTCTGCAATTAAATGTATCAACACTTATGCCTGGTCTTTTGCTAGTTGCACACAGTATATTTATTGGGAGATAGATAATCTTGCAAATGTTTTCATGAAAAAGGGCCATGGGAACAATATTTCTTGGTATGCTTTTTTTAAACTATTGAATTAATATTTGAATACAGTCTGTTTTTAAAAATTCTAGTCTTCCACTTTTTCTACTCTATATCCTGAAGATATTATTAAGTTTTCATTTGATTTCATTGTTTTTATACAAAATTTGATAGTCTAGATTTTTTTCTACTTAAAACAAATTAGGAAACTTTACTTGACTCTTGGGCTTTTTTTTTAGATTTCAATTTCATAACTGAAATTAATTAGGATATGCTTAATGTGGACAATTGTTTTTGGCTCATGGTGATCCTGTTGAATATATATGTCTCATATGCTTAGGATTAACATCCCCAAAGGGGAGAATAAAACAAACAAACAAAAAACACGTTTAAAAAAGTGAAATACAATTTGAAAAAAACTTGTCTGACACTATTTATGAAGTCAAGCTATTCTAATTCTGTGCTATTCATGTTAGATTTCTTAGGTATATTCTTGACACTTGGCATATTCCATGCTAATTTTACCTTTTTCTTTAAAAAATTTTTTTCTTGCATTTTCATCTTCCTTCTGCCTCCTTTTCTTCTATAACTGACACACTGTGTTCATCTTCTGTTACTTTTTCCTTCTTATATTGGAATATGATTTTTAAAATTTTTCATATACAATATTTGGCTATATTATGCCAGGAAAAAGCAATGAAACATTTATTGTTGTGTTTAGAGAGAGTTATTTTATTTGGGTTTAAAAACTGAGGTACACTCGTTTCCTGGGGTAGCATGTACTTTTTACAGTGGGAATGGAAACTTCGGACTCTGTAAGGGACGTTGATACTCAGTTGGAGGCCATTATTTAGGAATTACATTTTGGGGGCCCCTGGGTGGCTCAGTCATTAAGCATCTGCATCTTGATTTTGGTTCAGGTCATGATCTCACAGATTTGTGACTTCAAACCCCACGTGGGGCTTGTACTGACAGCACAGAGCCTGCTTGGGATTCTCCCTCTCCCTGCTTGCATTCTGTCTTTCTCAAAAATAAATAATAAATATGTTTAAAGTATTAAAAAGAAATTACATTAAGACTTTTTAAAAAAATGTTTTATTATTTATCTTGGAGAGAGAGAGTGTGTAAGCAGGGGAGGGGCAGAGAGACAGGGAGACACAGAATCCGAAGCAGGATCCAGGCCCTGGGTTGTCAGTACAGAGCCCAGTGCAGGACTTAAAACCGTGGACCACGAGATCATGACTTGAGCCGCAGACAGAGGCGTAATTGACAGAGCCACCCACACGGCCTGAGAAATTACATTTTAAATAGATGAAACATAAATTTTCTTAGAACATTGCCAGTATTTACTCATAACAATGAAACAAATTTCTCTGAGATTAGCAAGTTGAAACTATGATCATTTTTTAAAAACATAATTATCAATAGAACAACTTATATTTATAATTTAAAATGTTACTCAAGCTGAGTTTTTAAAATCAGTATTTAGAAACAGTTTAATAAAAATAAATAAAATGTTTAAATGTTTGAGTTTCAACAATTATCAAAATTTATTATAAAGTTTATAACCGTTCTCTGCTACACAATTTGATGTATTTGTAGACGTGAATACTTGTTACTCATGTCTTGACACTAACATTAACTGAAATTGACCTGTGGTAATATTGAATTCTGCTGTGTGTTTACCTTGATAAACCTGACTGAAAAATATTTGCACTTTAATCCTATGAAGAGATTCTTGAAATTTTGTTTTGTCACAATGAAAACAAACGTGTGAAGAAATAGTATACTTTCATTGAAATCAATAATATAACTTAATATGTAAAGGATGTTTCCATGTCAAGTAATTGTATGATGTCATGAACTAGGAACAGAGGTTTTATGGTATTCCAAATAGGAAAAGGGAGTGATAGAATATGCTTATTATACAATAGACATTTGAATAAAAATTAGCTGAGTGTACTATCTTTGCAAAGTCAACAGACTTATTGCACTGATTCGTTGTTTGTGCACACCCAATTGTAATGCTATATTCTTATAAGAGTCTTGATAAATAGAGGCACCTGGTGGCTAAATCGGTGAAGCATCTGACTCTTGGTTTCAGCTCAGGTCATGATCCCATGGTTTTTGAGTCTGAGCCCCGCTTTGGGCTCTGAGCCGATAGTGCAGAGCCTGCTCGGGATTCTCTCCCCCCCCTTCCCCACCTTTCTCTCTCCCTCTCCCTCTCTCTCTTTTCCTCTCTCTGGACTCCCTTGCTTGTGTGCATGCTCTCTCTCAAGATAACCTTAAACATAAAGTCTTGATAATTTTTTTATTGTTGGTACGGTTTACGTGGCTCGTGATAGAAAACCAGCAAACTTAAGCAATTTTGGAAGCTTAGGGGTTCATGAATTGAAAAGTTCCAAAGGTAGCTCTGATGGCAAAATTGTGAGATTATGGAAGCAGTGAATGTCATCAAGACATTATGTTTTATGTCCCTTAGCTGTGCTTTCAGGTGTGTTGGCTTCAGTATTGGGGTAAACTAAGCCTGCATTGTAGAAAAGATTACGACTTGTTTTGCCAGCAAAAAGGAAAATGGTATGATGCCAGTATTTCTATTCAAAATCAATAGTCTAACTCTAATTTGGCCAAGTATTTATCAGACCATGCCTAAACCATGATCTCCATTCCCAGGTGGAAGAATTCATTTAATGGGGAAAACTAGACGTTATGCCCAATGCTGGAATAAAATGGTAGAATCAGATCATCTTGAATCACCTGAACCAGGAGGGCAAAAATGTTCTACCAAAAAGAACGATACTGTAAGAATGGATAGCACATGCCTAAGGCCAAAATAATATATTTATTATGGTATTCCGTGAAGAAACACTCATGGAAAAATATTATTTTCTTTAGTACAACATTCTGGATATTAGATAGATTACCTCTTCAAAACTTGGCAAACAAATAGTTATATTACCTTATTGTTAAAATTATTTTTGAAGTAGAGTTGACGTATGTTATATTAGTTTCAGATGTACAACATAGTAATTCACCAATTCTATGCATTACTCAGTGCTTGCTGTGATAAATGTAGTCACCATTATCACCATATAGCATTATTACAATACTATGGACTATGCTGTATTTTTCATGCCAGTGACTTATTTATTTTATTGCTGGAAGTCTGTACCTATCAATTCTTTTTACATATTTCAGACATCCCCCACGACTTTCTCCCCTCTGACAACCACCAGTTTGTCCCCTTTATTTATGATTTTTTTTCTAATTTGATCATTTGTTTTGTTTTTTTAGGTTCCACATGTAAGTGAAATCATGTGGCATTTTGCTTAGTCTGACTTATTTCACTTAGCTGTATACCCTTGAAGTCTATCTATGTTGTTGAAAATGGCAAGATCTTTTTATATTTTATGGCTGAGTAAAATTCTAGTATATGCTACAAACATACCACACACACACACACACACACACACACACACACACACACACACCATTATCCGTTCATCTATTGATGGACTTTTAAGTTGCTTTCATATTTTGCCTAATGTAAATAATGCTGCAGTAAACATAGGGATGCATATGTATTTTTAAATTAGTGACTTTATTTTGTTGGAAAATACCTAGTAGGGGGATTACTGCATTGTATAGTATTTCTATCATTAATTTTTTGAGGAAATTTCATTCTGTTTTCCTCAGTGGTTGCACCAATTTATATTCCCATCAATAGTGCATAAGAGTTCCCTTTTCTCCACATCCTCTCCAACCCTTATTATTTTCGAGTGCTTTTGATTTTCGCCATCCTAACAGGTGTAAGTTGATATTGTGGTTTTCTTTTAAAATTTGTTATTCTTTTATTTATTGTATTGAGAATGTGAGAAAGAGAGAATGTGAGCATGAGAGATGGGTAGAGGAAGAGAGAATAGAGGCAGGCTTCATGCCCATCACAGAGACTTATGTGGGGCTTGATCACATGAGTCTGTGACAATGACCTAAGAGGACATCAAGAGCCAGATGCTCAATCAGCTGAGCACTCAGGTGACCCAGTATTGGGGCTTTGATTTGCATTTCCCTGATTATTAGTGATGAAGAGCCTCTTTTCATGTGTCTGTGGCCATTTGTATGTGTTCCTTAAAAAAATATCTATTTAGTTCTTCTGAAGCATTTTTAATCAGATTATTATTATAATTATTTTTTGGTGTTGAGTTTATAACTTCTTCATATAGTGTGGCTATTAACCCTATGTCAGTTATCATTTACAAATATTTTCTTCCATTTCTAGATTTCCTTTTCATTTTGTTGATGATTTCTTTCACTGTGCAAAAGCTTTTGTTTTGGTATAGTACCAATACTTACTCCCCGCCCCCCCCCTCAGGAGATATATCTAGAAAAATGTTATCAAGGTCAGTGTCAAAGAGATTACTTCCTATATTTCTTTAAGGTGATTTCTGGCTTCAATTTCACCTTTAGGTCTTTAACCCATTTTGAGTTTATTTTGTGTGTGGTATATTAAAGTGATTCAGTTTCATTCTTTTGCATGTATCTACCGGTCCAGTTTTCCCAACACCATTTATTAAAGATTCTTTTTCCCACTTTATATTCTTGCCTCCTTTGCCATAGATTAACTGATTGTGTAAATGTGGGTTTATTTTGGGCTCTCAGTCCTATCTCATAGATATCCTGATCCTTATATTTATTTTTGTGCCAGAACCATACTGTTTTGGTTACTATAGGTTTGTATTATATCTTGAAATCTGGAATTGTGATAGCAACAGCTCTATTCTTCTTTCTCAAGATGGGTTGGCTATTAAGGATCTTTTGTGGTTCCATGAAAATATTATAATTATATTTTCTAGCACTATGAGTAATATTATTGATATTTGATAAGGATTGCATTGAATCCGGAGATCACTTTGTATATATGGAAATGTTGATAATATTCATTACTCTAAATCGTGAGCGTGGTATAGCTTTCAAGAATGGACATATTTATTATTCTGCAATGATAATGTTGATTAATATTATTCATTACCCTCAAAATAAAATAAAATCATCAAGTAAATATAGAAAATACAAATGTATATATATTTTTTGAAAGAGAATGAGTGAGAGCAGGGGAGAGGGACAGAGGGAGAGAGAGAGAAAATGTTAAGCAGTCTCCATGCTCAGGACAGAGCCCAGTGTGGGGCTTGATCCACAACCCTGGCATCATGACCTGAGCTAAAATCGAGTCAGACCCTCAACTGACTCTGCTGCCCACATACCCCAGTATCCTTTTTGTCTCTTAAACCCAGATTAGAGAGTTGAGCTAAGCAAGAAAATACAATTTATAATAAGAAAATATATCAATATAAATAAATTTAATAAGTTTAATTTTCTTTTATATAATATATAAATTAATTTTGGGATGAAAATTAAGATTTTAAGAACAAGTTGTTAGTGGATATATGATTATTGTTGTTAGTGATTTTTTTAAGAATCATGTTAATATGAGGGCCTAAGAATTTTATTTCCTATTTAAAGGATATTGTGATATTATTAAAGTGTTAGGTACATTATGTGATACATTTCACAAATGCCCATAAATTCTTTTACCCTCTGTGTATACTCTTTGACTATGACTTGGATCTTCTTGCTTTCTAGAAATAAGATTTATTTATCTACTACCTTGAATCTTAGCTTACCTCATGATTTACTTTTTTCACCAGAATATCACAGAATTGATGTTGTAGGACTTTTGAAAAGAGTCCATAAGAGATCTTGCCTTTTTGGCTCTCATCCACTTGTTCCATAGCTCCTGAGAGGGTTATGAAAAGGAGATCATATAGTTTCTGAGAGGACAAGAGACCATGTGCATAAAAGGCTTAGTAAAAGCATATATCTTTGTAATAGACTATTATTCAGTTATGAGAAATAGGTAATCCATCCATTAGTGACAACATAGATGCACTTAAAGGCATTATGCTAAGTGAAATGTCAAAGAAAGACAGATATTATATGATATCATGTATATGTAGAATTGAAAGGAGCCAAACGCATAGAAACAGAGAATAGAATTACGGTTACCAGGAACTGGGGTAGGGCAGGAATGGGGTGATGATCAGAGAGTGCAAACCTCCAGTTAGAAGAGAATCCATGTTCTGGGGATCCAATGTGCAGAGTTGGGGTTGTGGCTAACCATAATGTGTTATAGACATCAACGTTGTTAAGAAAGTCAATCTTAAAAGGTCTCACCACACACACATACAAGAAAATGGTAACTATATGACATCACGTTGCTAACTCAATGTGTCAATCATTTTGCAATACATAAGTGTATCAAATCAACATGTTGTATAATTTAAATACAGTATTTTATGTTGAGTATATGTTAATAAGTCTAGAAAAAAAAGTCACTACTAAATACTAGACATGTGACTGAGTGCATTTTACATTATATACCAAAAGGAAGGCAGCTTCACTGAGGATCAGGCCAAGAAAAGCAGAAGCATCTTTGAGTTGAACACAGAGTAGCCAACATGTCTGACTCACAGGACGCTGAACAGGTCACGTTGGGGGCAGTGAGATACACAATAGATAACACACACTTTTGTTTAAGAAGTGAGTGAGATTTTGTCAAAATACTCTTTTTAAAAATTATTTTTGCAATAATATATAGATAAATAATGAAAGATATATGGGGTTTGAAATGCAAAGTTTCTTTTTTAAAATTTAGAGTGAAATGTGAGGTTTTATAAAACTACTTGAAAATTATTATGAATTACAAACACCTACAAACTTATTTGGTGTATTAGGTTAAATTGATACACTATTTTATACCTTATCTTTATGTGTGTAATATACTATAATAAAATACTTAAATTGATTTTCTTACCACCCATTATTCTTTCATTCATACGTAATTATCAGTATACTTTCAACTATCAAGTAGAATACAAGTTTACTGAGTAACGATTGGCAGGGCCTAAAATAAAACGTTTGAGGAAAAAGATTGACAGCTTTAAATAGTACAAAAGTGTGCAAATTAATTCCACAGGCTGATGAACTTCATTAACATGTAGTTTCCTTTAAGTAGATCTGCAAAGAGAAAGCTTTGTTGATAGGGTCGAGAAGGTATATGGGAATGTCTAAGATATATTTGGCTTTAAGAATTAATTTGTGATTAAAAATATCTAATAAAGTGATAGTTTCTAAATTCTCACAAAATCAAACTATCTTTAAAAAGTGTGGTGTCAGCCAAAAAGTTGGTTTTGAGCAAAAAACATAGCTGATAATGCAGAAACTGTTTGGTATACTGGGAATTAATATTTTTGTAATGTTCTAAGAACATAGGGAAAAACAGAGTTTTTAAAAGGTTTATTTATTTATGTTGAGAGAGAGCAAGAGCAAGAGAGATAAAGGGGCACTCAAGGGAGGGACAGAAAGAGAGGAAGAGAGAGAGAATCCCAAGCAGGTGCTGAACTCTCATTTCAGAGCCCAACAAGGGGCTTGAACCCATGAAGCATGAGATCATGACCTGAGCATAAATCGAGAATTGGATGCTTAACTGATGGGGCCACCCAGACACCCCAGATGTTTTCATATTAAAAAAATTCTCAAACCCTGGATCAGATAATCATATTGATGTTACAACCAGCTACTAATAAAATAAATAAAACAGAATAGAACAAAATAGAATAAACTGTGCCTATTTTCCTCAAACTCTTGCTCCACATTTACTTTATATGCCTGTGTATCTGTGCTTGTGTGATAAATTTTAATATAGACTGTCTTTCTAACTTTGCTGTCAAAAGTAAGAAGTACACTGATTTAGGTGCATGTTTTCTTATGCCCATGAAACCAACATGAAAAAGATTTTTATATTTGGGCAAATAGAACATTACAATGGGCTCCATAAAGTGGAACTTGTACAAGCTTCCTTTTCTGAACATGAGATTGGAAGGTAATAACAAAAATATGATCCCAACCCTTGTATTTACCCACAAGTGCTTTTACAAACTTATCCAATGACTTCCAAATTTGAAAACTAATCTCTTAAAAGTGATTGAATAAGAGAAAAATAACTGTAAGTTTATAAAATTGAAACTCTGACGGATTAAAATATCTGTATAAGTCTAATTACATGAAATAGAAGTTGGGGTTCTGATTTTTTACTTTGCTTATCCATTTGGAGTGTCATTGTAACTACTGTATTGTAAATGATGGAAAATAATTGCATATGTTAAAAAAATATTGTTATATTCTAAAAATAAATAAATAAATAAATACATAAATAAATGTAGGCTATTGCTAAAGCCTAAATAAGAGCATACAGTATTTAAGTGTCATCAAATATAAAAAATTAAAAAATAATAAATGGAAGTATTTAACGCAACCAGTTAATAAACAGCAACTCGAGGAATATATGTGAAGTAGTTAATGAAGCTAAAACTGGATTATTTAAATGCAAACAAAATGGAAGAACCAATTCATTATGGAAAAAAAGAAACTTTAAGAATCTCCTAAAATCAATCAACTTCTGGATATCCAAGGGAATCACCAAGCATCCCAAATGTTATTTCCGATCATTTAAAATGAGGAAAATGAAAGGAATGTTTCCCTCCCCTTTTACAAAAATTGAACATAGACATGTTATCTGATTTCATTCTCACAATAGCATTTTAGGAAAACTAATCAAACATTGCTATACCAAATTATAGTAAAGAAAGCAGAAGATAGTATTCAGAAATGTTAGGTAAAATCAAGGAGTCTACTAAGATTCTTATAATCACTGGTAACATGGAGACAAATCATATTTAGTTTTATATATATTCTTTCTAAAATTTCATACAATGAAATAATCATCACAATCATAATAATCTTGTCTGCCACTTGTAATTCTTAGTCAATCTCTTTTATTTATAGTAAAAGTATTAATTATTTGGAAGAGCTTCAAGATGTTATGTTTATAAAAACATAAAATCAATCATGTAAGATAATAGTCTTTCAGCTGTAATTTTGGTGTGTCATTTTTTATTGTACTTTAAAAGCTTTTATGAATAAACATACTTATTAAATATCATTGAAAGCACTTCATTTTTAGATGAGGAAATGAGACCTTTTAGTATATATAAATACTAACTTATACATAGAATCTTTATAGGTTACAAAAGCACTTATCAATATTATCATTTTTATTCCTCCATGTGACTAGTGTCAGAGTGATTTTTTTAATTTTAGAGGAGAGAGAGAGAGAGACAGAAAGAGAGAGAGATGGAGAGGGAGAGAACGAGCAAAGGAGAGGGGAAGAGGTAAAAAGAATCTTAAGCAGGCTTGACACTCAGCATGGAGCCAAATGTGAGACTGGATCCTACAACCCTGGGAGCTCGGTGTGGGGCTGGATCACAGGACCATGGGATCATGACCTGAGGTGAAATCAAGAGTCAGATGCTCAACCTTTTGAACTACCTTAATACCCCTGTTTTAAAATAAAGTTATAGGGGCACCTGGGTGGCTCAGTCAGTTAAGCGGCCAACCTCAGCTCAGGTCATGATCTCATGGTTCGTGAGTTCGAGCCCCATGTCAGGCTCTGTGCTGACAGCTCAGAACCTGGAGCCTATTTCTGATTCTGTGTCTCCCTCTCTCTCTCTGACCCTCCCCCATTCACACTCTGTGTCTCTGTCTCTCAAAAATAAATATTTAATTTTTCTTCTAAAAATAAAAATAAAATAAAATAAGGTTATAAATACTCAGTAAGATTAATTTTTATAAGATCATGGAGCTACAAAAACTAAGCCTCAGAACCCAAAATACAAAGATTCTAAGTGCTCTCTCTGAATGAAGGATATGGATTCTTTACTGAATTCACATGAATAGTAGTCCTGTTGCATTTTTAATACCTAATATCTTTGAAAGCATCTGAAAATGTATGAAAAACAAATGAATTTGAGATGAGAGAGGAAATCATTTTTAAAAGGGTCACATTTGAATAAAGAAAATAATTGCTTTAGTTTTTACTAAGTAATGATTAATTAGTATCATTAAAAGAATCTCCTTATATCTCTTTCAAAATTTAATTCACATAGTCCCCAAATCCAACTGCTATCATGATTGAATATGTAAAAAGGAAAATAATTAGCTTGATGATCCATTTTCAAAATTGGAAATAAGGGAGGACCCCTGGGTGACTCAGTGGGTTGTGCGTTGGACTCGATTTTTGTTCAGATCATGATCTCAACAGTTCATGGCTTATGGGATAAAGTCTGGCATCAGGCTCTGCATTGACACCTTGATATCTTCTTGGGATTCTCTGTCTGCCTCTCCCTTATACTTTTTGTCTCTGTCTCTCTCTCTCAAATAAATAAACATTTAGAAAAAGTGAATATAAGAAAAATCTTATATCCATACACTGAGCAAAATGAACTAATCATGGCATGGTAAGATTTAACTGAGCCTAGAATTATTATTTAGAAATAAAGTGTCAAAAATTTCTGAACTTCTGGTATGGTTTCACATTCCATATTAAAAAAATAATTTTTATTTTTGAGACAGACAGCATGGTGAGGGTGGGGAGGAGCAGAGAGAGGGAGACAGAATATGAAGCAGGCTCCAAGCTGTCAGAGAGCTCAAAATGGAGTTCAAACTCACAAACCAGGAGATCATGACCTGAACTGAAGTTGGATGCCTAACCATCTGAGGCACCATTTTTCCTATTTAGAAAGGAATTGATGAGAATGCTCTCTCATCAGTAATTTGTACTTTGGCCTAGAAAAAGCTTTAGTTCACATCTCCTTTAGGATTACTCATAAATAATAGTCACTGGTGGATAAATATTTAAATTTATTGATCCTAAAGACACAAAACTGAATTTTCCATTTTACATGTATGGTATGTTCCCATATTAGAAGGAAAGTGAAACTGAATTGTATTATTGTTATTCTTCTAGTAAATTACTAAATAGTTATATTTTCTAATCTTTTATTTTTCTAGAATGTTATGCAATTCTAAATGCATTCTTGATGTCTTGATAGCATAATAATTGTGCCTTCTGAGAAAATAAACTAAAACTTAAAATATATTAAATATTTTCTCATGAAAATGAATGGCCTGTAATTTCTTCCTTTTGAAACTAGTTTCCTTTTACCTAAATGAATAGTTTCCAGACTTCTCAAAATGAAGACCTCTTTTATGAATTTCACCAGAAAACTCAGAATTGAATTTTGGTATGAATTCTGAAAGAATTGATTTTCTATATTTTATTAGTTAAAATATGCATCTTTTTAATTAAGCTCTAGAGCAGATCAAAATCTGATCTATAGAGTAGTATATATTCAGTCAAAATAAAATGTAATTATCATATGTTTACCTTGTGGAACATTATCTTAGTTAAAAGTATGATTTTCATGAAATTATGTCTTTCCCTACTCCAGTATAACTTTATAAGACAGAAATTTTCAACTTTCAAAGTTAAGCAGATTACATAGTTCTGTGGTAGGATGGATGTGAGTATATAACAAATTCCCAGATGCATAGAAGACTCTGTAGGCAGATTCTTAGTTTCAACTGTTGAACACCAAAAGAAAAATGAAGTGAAAAAAAAGGAAAAGAGAAAAACAAAATCCAACACAAAAACTATTGTTAAACACTTTCCTCTCGATGTTAGTTGGTTAATAGCTGGAAAATGGAACAAAATTATAAGCATTTGAAATACTTATACTAATGGATATAATTATGTGATCATCTCAATGAAAAACCTGAGAAGATATGGTACAGATATTTCTCTTTTCACAGGTCAGGTTCTTAGCTGTCAGGTAGAAGGCACTCATATAAGAAAAGTGAAAAATATTTAATAGGAACCTCAAAAATCAAAATATTTTAAGGAAAACTCAGATATAACAAATCTAAAATTTGAACCCTTATGAGTTTTCTTTCAAGTAAAGAAAATATTTATTTCACATCGAAGAGTATTATCATAAGTCTTGTGAAATCTGTCCTTCTTTGTTGAAAATCACATTAAATGTATTACTTTTCTTTGAATCAGGGTTGTTTAGAGCACACATACATAGTCGATGTTCCTTGCCTTAAGAGTTTTCAAAAATAAATTATATTCTGTGTTCTATAGCTTTTGTTTTTCACAGGAAAACATAAATATATATACACATATATGTATGCATATATATAATAATATAGCAATATATTTCTGAGTTGCTTTTCTTAACCAAAATGGACTTCCACAGGAGTGAAAATTATTGCTTCTTATACATAAAATGTTTTTAAACTTTTAACATTTAAATAAAATGTTGGGGCTCATTCATTATATTTATTAAATAATCCTTTTATCTTCCCTGAAAAATGTGAGACAGTAATAGTGTTCATGTGTCAGTTACACTGTGGAACCTCAAATGTTATCATGACAAAGTTACAAATATCCAAATCACAAAACATAACAACTAAAATATCCACTAATTTCATTAAAATAACTTCATGTCTTATTTAAATAATCTTCAAATATCAAACTCAAGTGGATATAATACCATATGGTTTAATTATTAAACAAAACAATTAATCAAATGTGTTTGTTCACACCATTGATTTAATCATAATAACTTCCTCTCAATATTTGACTGACAGGATGACTTGGCAGCAGAGAGGCAGACCTCTCTGACTCCTCTGCATTCTCTTTTCTAATCTTACTAATCACGCTTATTGTTATAACTGGATACTCTGAATTTCTTGTTATTGAGCTCCTTACAAAAGTTAGTGGGTAAAATGTGTCATTCCATGAAAGTCCTGTAAACTAACAAACATTGTTCCTGGAATATAGCCTCTAAAGGAGAATGAAATCAGCAGCCTGTATCTCCTCTCTCTGTGTGTACTAAAGCTAATGGAGGGTGAAATTTGTTTCTTTAGATAATTTTCAGTGAGCTGATTACCATCATCAATTTTATCCTCATGAATCTAATTTTTTATTTTCTGTTCTTTCTTTATACCCTTCCATTTGTCACTGCATGTCTCAGTCACATAATTCTCCATTTCAAGGGGAATAAGGAAACAAAATTAAAATTATGGATACCTTAAAGTATTACAAAGCTGCTGCTTTTTTTCTGTTTTTTAAGTGGGTCAAGGATAAGCTAAGCTACTCCTCACTTTGAAGGCTGCGTTTATTTGTAGTTTATTCTTACAAATTTAATATAGAGGAAAAAATGACATTAACTAAAACCTAAACAGATCATATTTCATTTGATAGTGGTTTTTGAAAAAAAAAAAGCATGTTTGTAGCAAGTTTCTTGAAGTTATTCTTCTTACAGAATATTTGTCATTATTAATTTTGATAGTAGGAGATCTCTTTAGGATATTGAGTTATAAACCCATTGAAGAGGGACAGAGAGGAACAATGGAACAATGCCAAAATCAGTGGCTGGGTATGTGTTTCAAAATGAAAAAAAAAAAAAAAAACTAGCAGATACAAAGGATAAAGGACCTAATGGCACAAAGTACTAACACTAAAATGTTTGGATACATTTTTTCTGCTTAATAATGCTCAGTTGGATTTCTCTCTTACTTCTAACAATGGAAATACTTCTAAGTCTTCATTAAATTTTTTCCCAATACCACTTTTCTTAATATGGATTATCACTTCAGAGTATGTCTTGAATGAATGAATAAGTGAAAGTAAGTGATGAATGAATGGGAAGAAAAAAAGGTACCAAGTATTCTTCTAAATATCTTATATATAATCTTACATATATTTTATCATTTAATCTTCATGAAGACCTTATGAGTTTTCTACTAGATTATTCTCATGTTACTATTGAAGGCAATGTAGATAGAACTTAACTCCCGTGAAATCACAGAGGAAGTAAGAAACAGAGTCTAAGTCACACTTCTAAGAGTCATTCAGTAATGCATTACTTGAAATTTTTAATTGCAGTATGGTTAAGATACAGTGTTATGTTAGTTTCAGATGTGCAATATACAGACTTAACAAGAATGTCCTCACTGAGGCATTATTAAAATGAAGGACTTTGGAAATTCAGATTGGAATTGGAAATATGTAAATCTTTTTATTTATTCCTGACAGATGAATCTAAAAAGACATCTTATCAAAAACATTTAAGAATTCTATTATATACATTCACAACACTGAAAATGTAAACATTTTTCTTCATATTAGATTAGGATGTCATATAATTTGCTCTCATACTCCAAGAATAGGGTTATCAATTACAGCTACTAGATGCTAAAGAATATTTTACTACACTAAATGAAGATTAATTACTTTGGTTCTGACTGTAGTACGAAATAATGGAGACCTTTTAGTAATATTTGCCTGAGGTAGTATTTCAAAAATTTTCTAATACATTAATATTAAAAATATTAAAATGTGGGTAGGCAACTTTGTTTTCTGAGGAGAAAACAATCCTCTTGATTTCAAAAAAGTAATAAAATACACTGCATGAGTTTTCTGTCATATTTTAAAACCCACCTAGTAAATAATGAAAATAGCACTGAGGGTACAGTGTTGGTAACCTAGACTTGCCCTTCCTGTGAAGTCATTTCCATGATACAAAATGATCATTCCACAAGCTATGAAAGTATTCCAAACATTGAAAGTTCATTTTAGTTTTAGTAATACTGAAGAATAAAAGACTTAAATAACTTATTCATGAAGCTTATGAAATTGCGATACACCAAGTTATTACATACATAGAAATGTGAAATCTAGAATAGGTACCATTTAGAATTCATGAAATGTATTGGTCACCTCAAATTAGTTCCAAAACCATCTGTATTTTTATGGACTCTATTAAAGTCCAAAAGACTTTGAATATAAACTGTTTTAATAACAGGCATTGTACAAAAAATAAACTCAAATGTTTATTCAGTGTAATTTTTTTGATTTACCACTGGTAGTAGTGAGCTAGAGAACTATACGCTCTCACAAGAAAACATGAACAAAAAATCCTGATTTGTAATGTTTGCCAATTTACATGATTTCAATAACCCGTTCACAGTGGATTTCAAGCTATTATGACATCACTGAAAATGGAGTCAGGAGGAGTTTCACACCATCTCCTCTCTTTCAGCCCCGTTTGGGGCATCTCCAGCACACCACTGATAATGCTCATGTGAGAGTATGAGACTCTCGGGGCATGAAAACCATCATGGGCTCTCCTGCCAGAGAGACTGAAAACGGTTCCAATTGTTGGAACGAGGCATTGTGGGGTACGACTGCCTAACATTTATATTGACTAATAATTCTTTCGTTAGTTACCCTCATGATTTAACTAGAGAATATTCCATCTATTCACAAACACAAATAGTCTCCGTGTGTTTTATACTTTAAGACAAATACTTTCAAAGCATCTGTTTAGTGAATATATCTTTTTAATTTGAAATACATTTGACATGTAACATTGTATATATTTAAGGTATAAAATATGTTACTGATATTTTTGTACTATATAATATGTCATTGTAGCAATAATTAGCACCTTTATTTCATTTCATAGCAATCATCTTCTTGGTGGTTAGAATAATTAAGTTCTAGTCTCTTAACAAGTTTGTTGATTATAATATTGTCTGTATTCACTATACTGTACAAAGGACCTCTAAGGCTTATTTATTACTCATTATAAATTTGTACTCTTAAGTGATATCTGCCCTGTCTTTTAACTATCATCCCTTTATTATCACCATTTTATTCTGCTTTTATGACTTGGGCTTTTTTAGATTTCACATATAAGTGACATCATACGGTACATGTCTTCTCTGTTGACTTATCTTAGCATAAAGTGCCAAAGTCTATCCTGTTGTTGCAAATGATAGAAATCACTCCTTTCTTATGGCTAAAAATATTCCATTGTGTGTGTATATATATATATGGCTATACATATATATTCTTTATCCATTCATCTGTTGAAGAACACTTGCATTTCCATATTTTAGCTATTGTGAGTAATGCTGCGGTAAATGTGGGGGTGCACTTATCTCTCTGAGATCCTGATTTGATTTCCTTTGGGTATATACCCAGACATGGTTTGCTGGATCATACGGTAGATCTATGTTAAACTTTTTTGAGAATCCTCACATCGTTTTCTATAGTAGATAAATCATTTTGCATTAATGATATTGGGAAAACTAGATAAGCATGCAGCACAATGGAATTAGACCCTTGTCTTACACCACTCACAAAAATGAACTCAAACTGAATCAAAGACAAACAGAAGGCCTGATTCTATAAAATTGCCAGAAGAAATGTAGGGAAGAAGCTCCTCAACATTTGTCTGGGCAATAATTTTTTTAATATGACACCAAAAGCACAAACAACAAAACCAAAAATCAACAATGTGACAACATCAAACTTTAAAGACAATACATAGAAAAAGAAACAACAAAATGAAAAGGCAACCTAAAGAATGGGAGAAAATTTTTTGCAAATCAGATATCAGACAAAAGCTTACTATCCAAAAAATTATAATTATCTTTGAAATGAAAGTATCACTAGATACTTATAGGTGGTGGTGATGGAGGAGGGCACTTGAGGGGAAGAGCACTGGGTGTTGTATGGAAAACAATTTGACAATAAAATATTATGGAAAAAAAATTAAAAAAAATAAAATAAAATGCACTTGCATAAAAAAAATAAATAAACATGCATTTCAAATTTAAAAAAAAAAAAGAAGGGAAAAATGACTACATACAACTGGAACTGTACTGTTGGGCAAAAAGTAAATAATTATAATCCTGCTGGGTCAATGGCATTGTTATTTACTTCCTTGTTTTGATTTTTAAAGGGATTTTATTGTGAGTCTAGTCTGAATAATTTTCAGGCTGCTGAAAATTATTTATGTTAATAATAGATTGAACAGAAATCCCAGTTACCTAGCACTGAGTGAAGAGCATTATCACTTATGGGAGTGTATGTTAAAATACCTGCATGCCAAAAAAAAGGTATCTTAAAATGTATTTTATTTATTTTGAGGGAGGGAGAGACAGGGAGAAAGAGAGCACACACAGGGAAGGGGCAGAGAGAGAGTATCCCAAGCAAGCTCTGCACTGACAGCATGGAGCCCCACACAGGGCTCGAACTCATGAACTGTGAGATCATGGCCTGACCCAAAGACAAGAGTCAGGAGGCTTAACTGACTGAGCCACCAAGACACCCCCCAAAAAGTATTTCTTTAGTGAAATCTTTCAAGACTTTATTTCTTGAAAAGAATAAGAGCAAAAGACACATTTTGCATCCATAAAGGATCCCTGATTGTTTTGTATTAACAAAACAATCTAAACATTTGGTGTTTTCCCATGAAAAATTGAAAAGCAAAGATATAGGATTAATATAAATGTTATGAATTAAAAACTAAACAAAAATGCCAACTTTTTATATTTATATCTTTATCTTTTCTTCATTTGCATATAGTTCCTTAGCTGAGGAAAAGTAGATGGTTATTGTGGAAGTAAATCTGTTCTCACAATTAAAGGAGGAGTTTTCCAGTGGTTAGCTGTACACCAGAGTTTGAAAAATTCTTCATTAGGAAAATTTGTTCAGGAATTTCAAGCTCTATTTTGTCTGTTGGTTGGTTATTTATTAAGAGGAGAGCGCTACATGACTCAAGCAGATAGAAAAATTCCAATTAGCAGAGTATTATTTCAGAATGGATTTTTACATCAGTTCATTAAGGTCCTTCTTGGTTCATTTCCATGATTCAGCTTAATTTCTGTGCTCAACACCAACCCATTGACATATAGAGCTGGAGTTCTATTTAATGGGTTTTGGGGCAGAAAGAAACGACAACACATACTTAAATGCTGTACTGTCTTCCACTGGAAGCACTAGGAGAATTCAATGATCAATGTTTATTTTAGTTCCCATGATGCATTATTATTCAGTTTTTAAAATTTATTTAATGTTTGTTTTTCAAGAGAGAGACTGAGAGCTGGGGAGGGGCAGAGAGAGAGGGAGACACAGAATCCGAAGCAGACTCCAGGCTCTAAACTCTCAGCACCGAGCCAGATGTGGGGCTCAGATTCACGAACTGCGAGATCATGACCTGACCCAAAGTCTGTCTACTGACTGAGCCACCAAGGCGCTCCTACATGATGCATTATTAAAGAGTTACTACATGTCAAAGTTTTACTAGTTCTGGGGATACAAAAATGACAAAGGAGAAATTTCTTCAATTAGACATAGAAGTAATAAGCAAATAAATATAAAATATATCAGGTTAAAAAAGAAAGCCAAATAGAAGAATAGACAGGAATGACTCTTTTATGTTGGTGTGTCTAAAAAAGACATGAATGAAATAAAGAAGTAAGCCAGATAGATATATTAAGATATATATTTCAGAGAAAATGTAAAGTGTAAGGGCTTTGCGTTGACAGTTTACATGGTATGTACAAGGAGGGGAATGAAGGAGTAGCAGATATGAGGATGGAAAAGTTGCGATGAGCCAGAGTTGCTTTTAATTGGATTCTAAGTGGGATAGCTAAGGAATCATTGGATATTTGGGTATGAAAGTATAAAAGTAAGGTATTAAAAAAATAAATGGATGTTGAGGAAGAATAGAATGGGGTATAGGAAGCAGGTAGATAGTGAGAAGCAAGACACTTTTCCAGTGGACCAGGCAAGGGGGTGTGGCAGTGATGGACGTTGTGAACATTATTTGAAAGCAGAGCCATCTGGACGTGCACACATTTTGGAATATGAGAAAATTGAGGAGCCATGGTTGTGCCACTTTTTTTGGCCCGATTATCAGTGTGTTATCGATGAGATGTGGTGCATTTCACTGAGACAAAGAACCTAGAATGAGCTGTGTCTTACAGGTAAAGCGAACTCTCAATCGTGTTCTTAAGTAGGAATGAGCTAATAAGGTAGAGTTTTAATTTCCTCATAGTTAGAATATGACTAAGCAGGGTATCCTACAAATTGCTGAGCAGAGATAATCAAGGCAGTCCGTGGTACGACATTATGTAATATAATATAATATAATATAATATAATTAATATAATATAAATCACCGTGGCCTTAACAGTATTCCTAACATGAGTATGAATGTGCACACACAAACAAATATCACATCTGCTTTTTACTGGCCGCTCTGTGAAGGGGTCTTTGGTCATTTACCTCTAACATCCATGTGGAGAAATGAAGAACTTATCACTATAGCTATATGTGATTTAACTCTTCTAAAGAGACAAATTGCAATAAATTACAATGATCAAAATAAGTCTGTGAGTATTTGTAATTGACCAGTTTACTGCTATCTCTGAGTCTTTATGGTCTTAGAACCATCTAAGTGGCCCAACCCTTACATGTTTTTATATATTCTTAAAAGAAAAAGATAGATTTTTCCTGCACAGCAAGGGGAATAATCAACAAAACTAAAAGGCAACCATAAGAATGGGAGAAGATATTTTTAAGTGATATATCAGATAAAGGGTTACTTTCCAAAATATATAAAGAACTCAACACCCAAAAAACAGATAATCCAGTTAAGAAATGGGCAGAAGACATGAATAAACATTTTTCCAAAGAAGACATACAGATGGCTAACAGCCACATGAAAAGATGCCCAACATTACTCGTCATCAGGGAAATACAAATCAAAACTGCAATGAGTATTACTTCACACCTGTCAGAATGGCTAAAATTAATGCAGGAAACAATAGGTGTTGGCGAGGATGCAGAGGATGAAGAACCCTCTTACACTTTTGTTAGGAATGCAAACTGGTGCAACCACTCTGGAAAACTGTGTAAAGATTTTCTCAAAAAGTTAAAAATAGAACTACTCCATGATATAGCAATTGCATTTACTAAAGTATTTACCCAAAGGATACAAAAATACTGATTTGAAGCAGTGCATGCATCTCAATGATTATAGTGACATTGTCAACAATAGCCAGATTATGTAAAGAGCGCAAAGGTCCTATGACTGATAAATGTATAAAGAAGAACTGGGGTGTGTGTGTGTATGTGTGTACGTGTATATATTTGTACGTATATATATGTGTGGGGGGGTGTGTGCGCACGCTATGGAATATCACTTAACCATCAAAAGAATGAACACTTGCCATTTGCAATGATGTGGATGGCGCTAGAGTGTATTATGTTAAATGAAGTAAGTTAGAGAAAAACAAATACCATATGATTTCACGCATTTGTAAAATGTAAGAAACAAAATAGATTAACCTGGGGAAAGGGGAAAAAAAGAGAAAGGGAGGCAAACCATAAGAGACTCTTAACTATAGAAAACCATCTGAAGTTGCTGGAAGTGAAGTGGAGTGGGGATGGGCTAAATAGGTGGTGGGTATTAAGTAGGGCACTTGCGATGAGCACAGAGTGTTGTGTATAAGTGAAGAATCACTAAATTCTACTCCTGAAACCAATATTACACTTTATGTTAACCAGAATTTACATAAAGACTTGAAACAAAAAATAAACATACTGACTTTCAACCACTGAGACTAACTCAATCACACTCAATAAAAGATTTCCATGAGTAATTGTGGTACTGAATATCAGTCAGTGAGAACCCCCACTCTTCTGAGAGGAAGTACTTGACTTGTACACACCTTATCACCCATATGTAAGATAAAAAAGATACTTTCTCTCAGATAGACAGTCTTGTAAAACGTATATTCCTTCATTGGCAACTAATAAACTCAGGTTTTTGTTTCTGATGCTGAATGGTAGCCTCTTTCTTCAATTATTGAAGTTTCTATCAAGATTACTTTGAAGACTTTCATTTGGAAGCATCTGTAGGAACTTCGGACGTGCAGATATGATCACTCTACACCTTGGCCCAATTTCAGATTTTTCTTACTGCCTGATAAATGTTTCAATAGTAATCTCAGATCTGAATTTATTTAACTGAGCTGTCTTTATTTTGTTACTTTAGGGTTTTTAAACAAATACTTTTTGGCCTTGAGAGAAGGCCAAAAAGAAACCCCCAAAACCCCTGAAACACTAAATGATCTATGTAAACAGTTTTGGGAGTCTTCTTTAAGGATAGCTTGGAAAAGAATTAAAACTGGGAGAGATGTGAAAGAATAACTAAAAGCAAACTTCAAAAACAAGAATTCAGGAATATTCCAACCAATATTGTAGGTTATATCTAGTATCTAAAGTAAGAAAACATTTTTCTCTTTTTTGTAAATGGACTCAGATCTGAAAAGGAGACTCAATTGGAAAATTACACTAGAATAGATAATTACTAAGTGAGAAGATCTTCATCAAGTGACTCAATTTTTAATAAGCACTAAATGATAAAAAATAGTATGAAAATTGGAACAAATTTGACACATCAAATAAAAGTACTTACTGTTCTCTGAAAGAACATTGGATTGATTTATCTGCTGTCCTCTAAGATTTAGAAATCCCTGGATATGGACACCTATCAAGATTACAAGCAGATACCTGTAGAGATTACCAGAAGAAAGGTCATTGACAAGCCTAATGTTCACTATTAAGAAACAGGGAGACAGATGTTAAAAAATTTGTAAAATAACCCACTCTGTGGGAGATCTTAGCCCCTAACAATTTTGTATACTTCCTCTAAATTTTCAAAGGAATTTTCCATAAAAATAGATGCAGAAAATGCAGCTTTCTTGTTGACATGGTTGCTATTGTATCCTACCATTACAATGCCAGTATCAGATCCCCTGAAGTGCTAAAAACACTGGTGACGTGAGAATGTTTTCCACTAAGTTCTTTCCCATATCCCTAACTGTATTCAAGACCATTATTGAAAAATATTCCTTTATTTTTTGTGACACATATAATAGTTTAGATAGGTTTAATAGTTTACAAAGAAAGCTGTCAGATAAAATGTCCTTCAGGATGACTGTTAATAGAGGTTCAGATTTTCTGTGTCCCCACAAATTCAAATGGACCTTGATATTTGTATATATACATTGTGAATATCTGGAGAAATGATCAATAAGTAAATATGAATTCCAGATCATGTACTGGCAAAAGAATGTATGATTTTATAAGTATAACATTTGGAGAAGATATTAGGTTATCCTCAATTATTATTTAACTACATTTTATATATATGAACATTTAGGTCATGTTTGAAGAACATTAACTCAAGAACATGGCCCACCTCAAGGATCCATTTTTTATCATAACCTATCTCTTTATCTAAGAGCTAAAACATATTCTTGGTTCAGCATCATTGCTTGCTGAGATAAAGTAAGCAGATCATCTTCAGATTATATAATTCCATTTCTATATGTGTGTGTATATGTGTGTGTGTGTGTGTCACATCAGTTCTTATTAAATAAAGACATCTGACATTTTTCACCTTCAGCAGATTATCATGCAGAAGAGACTAATTTAACAGAAGCCTTTTTATAAAGGGTATCTTATAAAACAGCAAAACAAATCTATAGAGAAATTCAGATATCTCAGTATAGATGAATGGTATCCCAGTTTGAAAAGAAAATACCGGAAATGATAAGGTCATAAAATCCATGGGAATTACACCTGAAAAAGCCTGGTAGCATCAGATAATTTCATAAACATTTTCTAGAATTCTCATGAGACAATCTTTAACAACAAACATCGATTTGATATGATATTAAAGAATTACCACTAGGGACATTTTTTCTAAGTTAATAGATGATATGGCTAGTTCATGCATCAATTATATCTAATATAATTCGGAAAATAATGATATAGGTGGAACATGGAAATAGTCCAGAGGGACACATTCAGCATGTCCAAATGGATTTTATACAATTACTTTCTCTTTATTGTGAATATGATTATATAACATTTATTATGTTTTTATTTTATGGACATCTTGCCTATAGAAGTCTAATGGTAATTATTTATTTCAACATTTGATGATGGCTTATATTTTAACAGCCAACCCCATATTCTGAAAAACAGCATATTTTGGGGTTAATCCTAGAACCAAACTTGATCTGTTAAAATATAGCTGTTCTCTCAAGAACAGAAGTTTTATCATTTTTAACATTGCTCCCAGACCTTTGAAATTGGCAGAAAAATTATATTGAATCTGTATTTTAGAAAAAAATTAATAACCTGAGGAAATGTTCACCACATATATTATGTGACATTAGGTATTATAGAAAATATATGTGTAGTAAGTAAATAAGGTCTAAAAGGTGTGTGTGTGTGTGTGTGTGTGTGTGTGTGTAGGCATAGAAAAAATAACTAATAATAAATATCAAAACTTCAATAGTAAATAACCTTGGAAGATAGTAATATAGTTGGTTTTTATTATATTATATATTTCTCTGGATTGCAGTTCCTCCATGCCTAGCATATATTGTTTTTATAAGTAGAAAATGTAAATAAATGTTACTTAAAATAAATGTAAAATATGTCATAATGATTCTGAAGTATTTCAGGTTTATAAATTAATAAATTATTTTCAACATTAAAGGACTTATAAAATATTTAATATTTTACTGTATTCTACAGCATAAACAATTTTCAGTTACAGCAAGTGGTTCTTTTATAGTGGAAAATAAAATAGAGGAAGATTTATGCAGTTTTCCAGCAACTTAAATACTAAAAGAGCAAAATGGAATATATTACCAGTTCCTAGTCAGCCAAAATTTAAACATACTGTTTAAAAGCTTTATTTTACTTATTTTGTTATTAAACAGGAATATATATATCTGTGTATATATATAAGTGTATATATACACATATATATATATGGAGTGTTTTACTTTTTAAGTGGTAAATTGAAGAAATATCACCAGAGTAAACATTCTTTTATTAGGAAAGCCTTAGGGTTAAAGTCCACTTAATATTTTTGAATAAAAATTAATCCCTTTTCACCAAAAATTAGTATGCATGCATAATTTGGAATATTTTGATAGTATTAGAATGTATAATTAAATATAAAGATACACATTGAAAATTGATCTGTGTTTCTAGTTGGCATGAAATGTATTTTACTAAGTTCAAGTATTATCAAATTAAAATAAGTTTATAGATTACAAATATATTGAAAATGTTTACTCCAAATATTTTTCTAAAATACAAATTATTAGTTTTGTGAGAGGAGTTTCAAAGCATGACTTTTGGATATTTATCTATGTTGTGTGGATTGAAGACTGAGAGGGAGAAAAAGTGGGTGGAGAGGAATAGACAGAAAGAAGAAATACTGTGTGGGGGTATGGGGACTCATTCTTATCCAATGAGTGTACTGTGCCTGAGCATAAATAGGCGTGAGTGCTGTGTGCATGGAAAGCTGAGTGAGAGGGCAGCTCTGGATATGTATGTGTTATTCCCTCCACTGGTTTGTAAAAATTAAAAGTGTGGCAAAGTATGAGAGACACTTCCTCTTTGAGATTCAAAATACATGCTAATATGAGAGGGTCTTATTAAATGAATTTGTTTAACGTTTAATCCAAACTTACTAGTACAGGGATATTCATCTTCATGCAATACCTATCATCATTCTACTGTGGAAAAACATACTTTGGGAAACGTGTATCTAGGTAGGATGTTATATCCATTAGTTGCAAAATAGTATTTTCAATTACTCTATTCTGAACAATTTTGTTGAGTCAAGATAAAGAATTGTGAGTACTTCTCAGAAAAGAGGATTTTTTTTCAAATGTATATATTGCTTGTACCAAGTAATGTACACATGGCTTGTATCAAGTGGAATTCCTGTGCGTCTCTGTGAGGAACATTTATATTTTCCCTACAAGTCTCATTTCATTTTTATAGAACATCTGACATCTCTGATATTTGCTGGAATCCTTACATATCAGCTATTCTGTGATCCCAAGGTGCCTGTATATTTTTCTACCGTTACCTTTATCATATTCACTGGTATGTATAGTTACATGACTCTACGCATATTGATATAATTATATAGACCATAATACTTTCCTTGAAGCAGGAACTCTTTTTTTCTCATGTTTGTATCCCCAGTCACTGAGCATACCATCTGGAAAACACAAGACATTTAAATATGTTTTTGAGCAAATGATGAATGAGTGAGCGTTCTTCCACAAAATGCTTACATAGACAGAAAGATTTTATTTTGTACTAAGGTTTCCAAAAAATGAAGCTTTGAGTTTTAGTAATTTCAAAATCACAAAACCACTAGTTATCACAATATGCCCATATCATAAATCAGAAGAGTCAACATTCAATCCTACACTTTGGAATAGTCTATATAATCTTGGATAGAGTCAAATACGACAAATAATGAATTCCAAGGTGTCTGGTAAGATTGCATTCCTTCTAAGCTGAGACTTTACAGTCATAGAAAGAAGAGCTATTTTTTGGCCAGAAGTTTGAGCTCTATTAATGATTTAGTAACTTACTAGCTTTAAATTGTGGGCAATTTTTTTTCTCTCACACCTTCATTTTCCCTATCTGTTAAAACAAGTAAAATATTAGTTCCTACTACATAAGTTCAATCTGTGTGAAGTAAATGCATGTGTATGTGTCACTTTTTATAGTTGTGTTACATGCAAACCTAACTCCTTGTATGATTTCAAATGCTTTTTTCTTCCTACGCCTAATGCATACACTAAACTGTTGGGTGAGTCTGAAAATTCCAGATCTATTCTGAGGCGGGAAGTTCTTAAAAAAAAAACTATTAGAAATTATTTCTAATTATAAGAAAAGACAGTGTATGATTCACTATAGGCAATGCATCATTTTCAAAATAAATTTTAAGGAAAGAAAAAAATGTTGGAATGTTTACATGAAAAAAACAATAAATGATACGTAGAGAGTATTTTCAACATATTGATTTTGGATATAAAGGCAAATACAGATCTCATACCAGTTAGATTTGGAGTAATTTAGTAGTAACTTTCCAGAAAATCTGGAAACATAACATTGAAATTCAGCCAGCTGAAAATCGATGCTATGTGAGTAAAGAAATATGGTATGCTTGTGTAGCCATAAAGGGAACCAAACTGATCCCCCAAATTAAAGATCGGATACCCAAATTAAAGATGGAATGTCAGAAGTCAACTTAAATATTGCTTACTGCATTTAGTATTTTCTTAAGGTATGTACTGTAATAAGGAAGTGCTAAATTATAGATTGATGTATGTTCAGCCACTAGTAGGCTTTATGACATATATAATAAAGTTATATAAAGTTATTTAATTTTTGAATGCCTAAGATAATAATTTTAATAGGAAGTATGAAAATATATTAATATATCTTGATGATTTAGGTAGTTTTAAAAGCATGCATAATGGAATGTAAATAATGTTAAAAACTTTTATCAACTGGTATGAGAACAGATATTTTTGCACTAAAAGGCAAACAAAACATTTAAGTCACCAGACAAGATATTAGAAAAAACTAAAGACATTCCTGAGTGAAGCCAGAAACCTGACTTTAGGCTCAACAGTCTAATACATTTTCATCACACTAGGTAAGCAATTGGAAGGAAACCAGTCCTCCACTTAACCAGGAAAGAGACTATCATATTTTGACTCACATGTGAGAACTGTAAAATATTCATAGGCCAGTTATCAGAACCACTAATATAAGTTTGAGTTATAGTCTATAAACTCTGAGTCTACTGGTGAGTCACCGCAAAGCTATCCATCTATAAGTATCTAGCCAATTAAGAGAAAAAAGAGAACAAATTCAATCATTCACAATGAGCACTCAACCAAGAATTTGCAACACATGTGGGGAAATGGGAAAACTTAACAAAAATGGATAATAAAGACCAATGGTGTTCTAATATAACTGTATGAGTAGTTTTTTAATAATTAAAAGTTTAATGTTCAAAACATAAGACAAGAACCACAGGTAGTTCTGAACCTATAAATATTTGATATAAAATGCACAAAGCAGAAATCTTGAACATATATAAGTATTGACAAAGACTAAAGAAAGGATAAAATATAGATTAGATATTTTTGACTACAGTTTTATTGAATTTGAGTTCTAAAAGGAAATCAATCCTAACACATGGAGTAAAGGGGATTGAAAATAGAAAAGATAAATAAAAGGTATGGAGGATAGAAGCTAAAAGAAAAAAAATGCATCTGAAAAGAAATCAGAAGGCAGTGGAAAGGATAAGAAACAGTATTAAAAACACTAATGAGGGTTCCTGGGTGGAGATTAAGCATCCAACTTCAGCCCAGGTCATGATCATATAATTGGTGGATTTGAGCCCTGCATTGGGCTTTGTGCCAACAGCTCAGAGTCTGGAGCCTGCTTTGGATTCTGTGTCTCCCCCTCTCTCTCTGTCCCTCCCCCTGCTGGTACTCTAACTCTCTCAAAAATAAATAAACATTGGAAAACTTAAAAAAAAATCAAAATATACAAACACCAATGGCTGGGAGTTATCTAGAATGAAACAGACATGATTCTTTAGGTTTTATAATCCAACAGTTAATAACTGAGATTGATGTTGAATTCCGTAAACTAAGCCATGGTATATAGTGTAAAGAACAAAAAACAATTAAATATACAATTGTAAATATCCTCTTGATGGTTTTGTTTTGTTTTGTTTTGTTTTACTTGAAAGTAAATGTAATAATAGCATAATATGATGAGACAGCAAATGTCTCGGCTAGCCACCCTGACTCAGCAGGTGGTCCACCTACGTCAAAGAGCAGGGGAGGAAAATGATGCCTTCTGGCTCCTCTGTCCTGGGAAAGGTGTCTCCGGGAACTCCATCTCTCACAGATGTGCTCCAAAAGGAGCACAGTTTCTCCCAGGTAAGAATAGGTGCTCTTCAGATGACATCTTCTACCCTGGGGTTGCTTCCTGCCTTCTCTCCAGAAGTAGGGCAGTGCCCCCAGGGCCCTATCCTAGCCAAGCCCTCCCACCTTTAAAACTCCAGTCTTTGAGTCCTAATGTTGCAAAAACTCATAAAAATCAGTCCCTCTCAGTTTTCCCAGCCAGGAACTTTGGGGAAGTGTTCTCCTAGTGCATTTCTCTATGTGCTCTGCTTTCTCTTGTTTCTGTGACTGGGGCTAACTCTTCACCATAGCAACCAAAATGAATACTTAACTCTCCTAAATCACATCTCTGCACTTCCTACCTTCTGCTATGTGACTTCTTCTCTTCTTTAGTTACGCAATTTTTTTAATGTGGGTTCTCAGGTTGATTATATGGGTATTCAGAATGATTTGAAGGTTATCTAGTTGTGTTCTAGGGATCAAATGAGTGTAGCGTCCTCCTGCTATGCCACCATTTTACCCCCCTCCCGTGCTCCTAAACTCTTATTGTTACTAAGATTTACAAAAAAATGAAACTTTGAGTATTAGTAATTTCAAAATCAAAAAAACACTAATTATTATAATATACCCATATCATAAATCAGTAGAGTCAACATTCAATTATAAACTTTGAGATAGCAGAATAATCTTGGATAGATATTCAAATAATGAATTCCAAGGAGACTGGTAATATTGCATTCATTTAAGGAGAGACTTTACAATCGTAGAAAGAACAGATTATTGAATTTTTGCCAAAAGGTTTGGGTTCTAATTATTTAGTAATCTACTTGCTTTAAATTGTGGGCAAATTTTTATTTCCCACAGCTTCATTTTTCCTATTTGTTACAAGTAAAATATTAGTGCCTACTATATTAGTTCAGTCCATGTGAAATAAATGCATGTATATGTGTCACTTTTTCTAGTTGTGTTGCATGCAAATTGCTTTTATTTCTACATTTTATATAGCTGTATTTTATTTCTACAATTTTAAGTTTCTATTAATAAAAATAATATAACAAAGAATGGAGGGACCGTCCTCAACATGAAAAGAATATCTACAAGAAAATCTAAAAGTAACATCATGCTTAATAATGAGAAACTAGAACCTTTCTCTGTGATGATGGACAAAGCAAGAATATTCCCCTCACCTCTCCTTTCAACATTATACTCTAGAAGTTCTAATTAATGCAATAAAACAATAAAAATAAATGAAAGCGATACAGGTTGGTGAGGAAGAAATGAAGTTATTTGTTTCAGATAGCATGCCATAGGAGGAAAGCTAGATGACTCTGAGAATGCAGATTGCTTTATTTTATATAGCACTAAAGAAATGGTACATGACAGAAATAATTGATAAGCTGGACTTCATAAAATTTTTAAATGTCTATTCTGCAAAAGAGGATGCCAATAAAATTAGAAAAAAAGGCCACAGAAGTTATTGACAAAAGGCACATCTCATAAAGGACTGTTATCCAAAATATGCAAGAATCCCTGAAAACCCACAATAAGAAAACAAACTGATTAAAATATGGACCAAAGACCTTTACAGATACTTCAACAAGAGGATATTCAGGCGATACTGTACTCCATATGTCATCAAGAAAAAAGCAAAGCACTGCACTTTTCTAATACATCTATTAGAATGCCCAAAAGCTGGAACACTAACACCAAATGCTCATGAGAATGTGAAGCAACAGGAACTCTCATTACTGGTGGGGATGTGAAATGTTGCAAGCACTTTATAAAAAATTTTGGCAAATTTGTTATAAAACTAAACATACTCTTACCATATGATCCAGCAATTGAACAACTTGGTATTTATCTAAAGGAGCTGACAATTTATATCTACATAACACTGCATTTGGATGTTTATAGTAGCTTTAGTCATAATTAACCAAAATTGGAAGCAACCAAGATTACCCTTTAGTAGATGAACAGATAAACAATGTGTATATATATATATACATATACATATATATACATACACACACATATATGTGTGTATGTGTGTGTGCGTATATATATATATATGTATATATATATTTTTTTTTCAGACAGTGGAATATTATTCAGCACCAGAAAGAAATGAGCTAATGAGCTATCAAGCCATGAAAGGACATAGAGGAACTTTGAGTGCATCTTACTAAGTGAAATAATCTAATCTGAAACTACAGAAATGATGCCAACTATATGGCATTCTGGAAAAGGCAAAATGCCAGTATTGGGGTGAGGGAAGGTAGTGGGTTGAATTGGGGAAACACAGATGAGTTTTAAGACAGTGGAAATCTCTTTATGAAGCTATAATGATGGATATATGTCACTTTACATTTGACCAAATTTATAAAATGTACAACATCAGGAGTGAACAGTAATGTAAACTATCAACTTTGATTATATTATACCAGTGTGGGTTCATTAATTGTAATAGATGTATTACTCTCTTCAGTATTATTGGTAATGAGAGCATCTATACATGAGGGGAGCAGGAGATAGATAGAAAATATCTGTACCTTCCCCACAATTTTGCTGTGAATTTGTTCTAAAAACATACCACAAATTTGTGGTAGTGTTTTCCAATTTCCAGATATGATTTATAGGCTCAATGATATGGGACCAAGTATATTGCTGATCACTGCATCTTTAGAGTCTCAAAACACCAATTATTACTGAGCATTTTTAAAAAGTGTAAGTGAGGGTGAAAAAGATTTTCCTTGATCACCAAGTGCTGATGATGTAGCTCTGAGTAAGATCATATTTATGAAAATGGATTAAGGAGACTACTGAAGTTTGCAAACATGCCTTCTGGGAACTTCCTTTGACTCAAATTTTATTTTGATATTTCTCAGAGTGTAATTGTAATCACTAAGTAGTAAAAAGTAATTACTAATATTAACCTTGCAGAGAATATTTAGGTCCAAATTTAGAAACTTTTGTGCAACGTCTTTGTAAAGAATATATAATATATTTATAGACTCATAATGCCAATTACAAAATGTGTGGGGTAAGTTATATGAATCCTGACTAAAAATCAGGATTTTCTGAGAGGAATAAAAGGATTTGTTTAGAGTCTATAAAAACATGGGTTCTCTCTCTATATATATATGTATATGTATATATATATATGTATGTATATATTCTAGAATATTAGGTTCAACTATAATAGAATGTTATATAACACTCAATATATGGGAATCTTATGACTCTATGACCTTATGATTCAAGGAGACATGAGTTAAACTATAATTTTATATAGCTTGGCCATGTGAAAAGATTACTAATCCATATTGCATTATTTAGACAAATATGTTTTGTCATTTGCCTCTAGCCTTTGGTATTGAGATCTTGAATACAAAATATGTCCTTTAACCTTCTACTCTGATTGTCTTCTTACTTTTTTTTCACAACAAAGCACACACTCAGTAAGAAAATATACATTTTGTGTAATATGGATTATGGATTTCTTACATATACTTAATTTAACTAAAATATTTGAATATTTTTATGAACATGATCCTTCATTCTATAGAACTAGGTGGGGTTTTTTTTGACGTTTATTTATTTTTGAGAGACAGAGAGAGACAGACCATGAGCAGGGGAGGGGCAGACAGAGAGAGGGAGACACAGAATTGGAAGCAGGCTCCAGGCTCTGAGCTGCCAGCACAGAGCCTGACACAGGGCTCGAACCCACAAACTATGAGATCATGACCTGAGTCGAAGTCAGACACTCAACCAATTGAGCCACCCGGGTGCCCCGATTTTTTTGTTTTTCTCTTTTCACTTCATATTTAACAAAAGCCAAATCACCTCTCCTCTTCCCTGGTCCTATCCACCTCTCACAACAGCAGTGCATAGCCTGAAAACACGTGGGATAAATGAGAAGAGCTACAGCAGGAAGCTTGTTGAAGCTGTGTACTGGGGCAGACAAAATTTCCTATTACTTGAAAGAATGCAACAGCTTATGTGAAAAGGCAAAACTATAAAGTATACATATTCATGTACATGTCATATGCACGTCATCTTAATGACAACTTTCAACTTAGCAATTGCAAGAGGCACAAATTCTATTACAATTCTCATCAGTGGAGGAAACTCATTGCAGAATTAACAGAACATTTTCAATCAGAAAATGTTTCAATCAGTAAATAGGATTATAGCAACACTCTTCCACTCTTCAGACATAGACATGTTGATACAGATATGTACTGCTATACTGATATTTGAAGTGTGAGCATTGCGTAGGATATCTTGGTTCCAAATGTATAGGAGCAAAAATGTCTTACATGGAGAATGATAAAGTGATAAGCCTAATATCTTAGGTGTGTCCTCAGCCATTAATTCATGGTAGACTAAGCTACATTCTCCCATCTAGACACTCTGTGCTTGGGAGTCCTGTCTCTGGACAGGTGGAATGTGTTTGATGGTACATTGAAAGAAACATGAGATTCATTTGCTTATAGAGGACTGCTACCACTTAGAACTTCTGTTTCTTTTTCCCTTTTCTCTGTCAGAGGGTTAGTGAACATGGACAGAAATTGTGATCAATCAGGTCAAACCTCCAGTTGAGAAAAATCACGGATTGTGTGGCTTTCCTAAACAGATCCCTGTCTCAGGCCCTGCTAGTGCTGCTGTGTGGGGTAACAATTCTGAGCATGCTGTATATGCAGATCTTTTTCAACCATGAGAAGCTCAGTGTTGTCTTTACGTGACAAATTCTCTTCTCAGCACAGAGTACTTGGGACTGTGATATGTACTCATACTGAACCAGTCTCAGTGCCTGAGTGGCTGCAGTGCTGTGTTAATGGAGAGCCCAAAGAGCTGTAGATTGACCAGCTTTCATCATAGCAGCAAGTTCAAGGTTGTTTTGTTCTTTCCCTTTGGCTACCTGACATTGTTGTGAAAGCTCTGTATGATATTGTCATCATGATGGAACATCTTTTCTTCTTGGAGAAAAGAAATTGGAGGGACTTCATAACACATCTATCATTTCATACATGGCAAAGGCCCTCAACATGACCGTGCCTTTAGTGGTTGATCTAGACTCGAACAGTCACTTCTTGTGCTCCTCCCATTTTGTATTCTCCTGTGACTTAGCTATTTCTATAAATTCACCTCTAAAATGCCCAATGGCAATGTCTTTAAAAAGAACCCAACAAGCAAACTTCTCTAAAAAATTACATTTGAGTGGATCTGAAAAGAAATCTTAATTAATTTCATAAAAAACATACCAAAGAATTTATACAGTTGGGCAAAATTTGAGTTACTCCTTAATTATGGACAGTAAATTTTATCTGTTATTCACCATAACAGATGAAAAGAGTTAAAGTAGTATTTCAGTACAGTAGAAGATAGGCATGCTTAAAAATATAACAGGAAAATACAAGCACTTTGTGTTAGTATTTAAGGTTAATATTCTGAATCAAGAATAACATTAAATTTTATATTATTACTGACTTTATTGTTGTTTTGAGTTCTGTAAATACTCAGATAACTAAACATAATGATCAGTTTTGTATTATTTGATTCCCAGTGCAGTAAGAAACAAACATCATAAGAAGAGTGACAATTATGTTAACTCTTCCATAAATCTAGGTTAGCCAAGGTTTAAACCACTATAGGGAAAAACCACTACAAAATAATATTAAGGCTTACAGAAAACAAATCCCAAGGGTTAGTTCCCACTAGGAAGAATAAAAATTTGCAGTGGGTTCTGGGAAGTTCAATTATAGCAACAGACAACAAAAGGTTTTCAGCCAATTTGAAGCTAATTCAGCATGTTTGGGAAGAAAAAGGCAGTTGCACAGATAACATCAGTTTGAAACTGAAAGTTGTTGCCTTAGGAGAGACACTAACAAATGGGCTTTATCATTTGAGCTCCAGGGAAAGAAAGAGGATAGTGATAAAGAGAGGAACAAAGAAAAGGACAAAATTATATTCTATCATGCTCATCCTCTACAGTTAATACAATAAATGTCAACTACTTGGCTATTTTAATGGACACTTGATATGTTTCAATTATTACAAATAAGAGGCAATGAAAATAAATCAAAGGCATTAGAAAAGAATCTCAGGAATATCACAAAAGAATAAAATTAAAGTAAGATATGTATTCTAAAAGAATGAAACAAGTGTCTGCTCATCAGTATCCTGGCAATTCTTTGTTGAGTTGTGTCTATGTTCATATCCTGTGTGTTGTGTGTCTCTGCTGTGTCTCCTTTTCCTAAATTTGCCCCGGATCTGTGATGGTAGACATATAGATCGCAAAGAAATACATAATAAAAGCATAATAAGAGAAGCTATATGAAGGCAAACATTTAAAAAAAAATAGTGGGATGCTGCAGAAAACTGAAATTTTAATATTTATAATAACATAAGCCCCAAATATTTTAACTTGTCCAAATATGCTTTAAGTGATATCAGTTTTATGAAAAAATACCACTACTTAATTATATTAGGTTGAATGTTTTACTTTTTGAGACCAATAAAAAAACACAATTTCATAAGATTTATTCTAATACCATTTTAGCGATTCTATTCTACCCAATAAGATGGGTAACTATGTAACAGTTTCTAATCTTTGAGCTGTTGTTTAATGTTTTTGAAATAAGTTCACTCGTATGCACAGAGGTAATACCCAAGATTTCTTTATCGTCCCCCAAAACCAGAAACCGCCAGGGAGACCGAGTCACACATGCAAAAGCAAAGGGCTTTATTACGGGTTTAGGCTCACCGGGGCCTAAACTCAGGCTCCCAGACTTTACCTGCGTGGTGGATCCCTGCTGAGAGCCCCGAACAAAGGTGGGGCAGGGCCTTTATGGGTTTGGGAAGGGGGAGTTACAGGAAATGGTGACATAGGTACAGGGATACAGCAGGTTTATCCAATTACAACATTTAGAGTGTTAACCAATCACAGAGTAGACCCAGGACCCAGGACCCTCACATAGGGTGTAACTAGCCTTAAGCAATAGGCTTAAGGAATGTTAAAGGTATTACAAGCATGGTCCCTCTTGCCTTGGGCAATGTGTGCCCTTCTATTGTCTCAAACCTTACAGGGACATCTCTAATACCTAGAGAAATCTTAGAAACTTAGGTACACATATTGATAAATATTTGCCTTGATCTAAAACAATATGTTCACCTGCTTGAAAAACATAAAACCTTTTTGCCATTTCAAAGAAGTGATAAAACATGTTATATTTTCTGAGAAGGAAGTCAGAGTATTTATAAAAAGTTATTACAATAAAATAATTTTTGTGAATTAATAAGATTTTTCACTATATGTACTTAAATGTCCTGTCTTCTATGAATATAAGACTATATCATTCATTAAAATGATACTTCTGAATTATAAAAATTTAAAGAGTAAAATAGTGTTTATACACAGGAGCAAAGAAAAATTATAATTCAATTTTCATACTTCTGTAGAAAGCATAGGGAAAGTAACCTTCCATATTTTGTTCCCCTTCTGAATACAGTACATGAAACCATATCACAAAGTTTCATATCATTAGTTATTTTAGGGCAGAAACTTTTCTTATGCTTAACCCCTGCTGCCTAGATAATAAAATCCTATTAGTTATTGGTAACTGTTGTAATAAAATAATGGATATTTGGAGTGTCCAAAGAAATAGCCTGGATTTTTACCTTTTATGTGATAAAATAGAAAAACTTCATACTTTGAGGAAATTTCACTCTTACTACATAGGATACACAAAGCCACTCTGGATTATTGCTCCTTTATAACCACAAAGAAAATCCAGATAATATACAATATCATACATGGCATTGAACTTCAGCCAAATGAAATCACAAGAAAATCAAGGAGACTAAATCCCAAAGTGGCAAATCCCTCAGAGGAGAGCTAGAACATGCAGATTGCTTCATCTTTGCAGAGAGTTGGAGGGAGAATAAAATCAGTTGAGGCAAAATTTAATAATATTTAAATAAAGCTAATATTTAATTGTAGCTAATATTCAAATAAAGTCCAGAAGGTCAAATGCGATCAATTTAGGGCAAGGATTCTCAATTTAGGGAACTGTGTCCTTCAAGGGACACTTGGGAACATCTGAACGCATTTTTGGTTATTACAGTTGCTGTGGGGTGTGAGGACACACCCTTGTGTAATCACCTCTCACTCCCTCTTGAGTGGAGGTAGGACTTCACAAGTTAGAAACTTGACTTGTTTCTAACAAAAACTATGGCACAGGTGAGCCGAGGTCACTCCCCTGAGTGTGTTTCATCCCATAAGACCGCATGTTAGCCATGGAATAAAGGTCTCTTTCTCTACTTTGCTGGCTTTAAAGAAGCAAGCCTCTATGATGGGAACAGCCTATCAATGGGTCCATGTGGCTGGGAACTGTAGGTGCTCTCTGAAACCCTGTGGTTCTTAGTCTCACAACTGCAAGGGACTAAATCTTCGAGTAGCTATGTGAGCTTGGAAGAGGTTCCTGAGTGCCGGATGACAACGCAGACTAGCCAACATCCAGACTGCTTCCTTCTGAGACTGAGCAGAGGACCCAGCTAAGCATGCCTAGATTTCTGACCCACAGAAACTGAGACAGTAAATTTATGTATCGGTTTATGCTCCAACATTTATAATGAGTTGTTATGCAGTAAGAGAAAAGTAATATAGAGTACTACTGGCATCTAGTGGGTAGAGATCAGGGACTTTGTTAAACATCCTAAAATGCACAGGATTGCCCACTACAACAAAGAATTATCTGGCTCCACGTGCCAAAAATGCCAAGATTTAGATAATGTGGACCAGTAAGTTCTCCCACAGCACCCCTCTGTCTTAGAGATGCGCCCTTGTGGTGGTGAGCCGCACAGACAGAACAGATGACAACTGCTTTCCTTGCCCTCTTCTTTTTGAATCAAAAACCTTAAACTGATGGGGAAGAGGCAGCAAACCCTCACTATCCTTTGGCCATAAAAAAATTCTCTGCTTCAGGGGGAGGGACAAAATATATAAGAGATATAGAAAATATTCCTTCCCTTAGGACTCAGGCACTGCCCATGGGAGAGGCTTACAGTTAAAGAGATGTTTACAAAATCCCTGGGCTCAAAACTCTGCCCCAATTCAAAGGAGAAATCTTATAATACCAGGAAGGGCAAAAACCCTTTCCTGCCCAGAAGCCACCACAAATAGCAGGCAGTTGCTGAGAGGAAGCTGTGAAAGTCAAGGTCCACTGGGCCAGGTTCAGAGGATCTGTCTAAGACTGAAGTTTGTGTTGGGAGACCTGGGTGGCTCAGTCAATTGACCATCTGATTTCAGCTCATGTCATGATCTCACCGCTCATGGCTTTGAGCCCCACATGGGGCTCTGTGCTAACAGCTCAGAGCTTGGAGCCTGCTTCGGATTCTGAGTTTCCCTCTCTCTCTGCCCCTCTCCCACTCATGCTTCGTCTCTTTCTCTCAAAAATAAATAAACGTTAAAAACATTTAGATTGAGGTTTGTGGTAAGCTGAATAATAGATATCTACATCCTAATTTCAGGAACCTGTGAATATCATACTGGCAAAAGAGACCTTGCATATGTGATTAATAAGGATCTTTTGACACCAAGATTATTCTGGATTATTCCAGTGAGTCCAATGTAATGGCAAAAGTCTGGAGGAGGAAGTCAGGAGGGTTGAAGCAGGACTGGCAATACTTTGATGGAAGTAGAGCCAATGTCGGGCCCACAAACAAAGGAATGCAGATGTCTCCAGATTCTAGCAAATGCAAGCAAATGGATTCTTCCCTAAAGACTCCAGAAAGTGCCAGCCCCACTGACACTATACTTCAGCCCAGGAATATGAAGTTGAGAGCCTGAAATTTCAGAATTGCAATTTAAAAATTGTGCATTGTTTTGAGCCACTAAGTTTGGGATAATGTGTTATATCAGCGTAGGAAACTAGAGTTGGAGCAGAAGAGCCCAGGGGTGCCTGGGTGGCTCGGTCATTTAAGCGTGCAACTCTTGCTTTCTGCTCAGGTCATGATCCCATGGTTCATGAGATCCAGCCCCCACGTCAGGCTCTGCACTGACAGCACAAAGCCGGATTGGGACTCTCTCCTTCTCTTTGTGCTTCCCCTGCCCACACACACTCTTTTTCTCTCAAAATAAATAAACTTAAAAAGAAAAAAAAAAAAAGCCAAGGAAATTTCACCTGCCCCATCACAAGATTAGTATGGAGTAGCCTTTTTGTGACAGAGGGATTTCAGGAACTGATAAGAGTTGAAGTGGTAGACCACTAAATAAATCTCCCCCACCCCCCAGGCTCCACATGAAGCATAAGGTAACAGCAGCAAGTTGATGGGGGTTTTCTGGTCCCTACATCTTTGCAGGTATAGGCTTCCCTGGACTGGGAGCTTGACTATTAGGCTGCAGTTCCTTTTATCTAGTTGTAAGAACACGAGTCTGAACCTGGCAGACGCCATGACAGGCTTTAAGTTTCCCCTCTAAACTAGGTCTAAAGGTCAGTCTCTCCAGAACTATTAGGCGGTTACACATTGCCCAAGGCAAGAGCGACCACCCTTGTAATCCCCTTAACATTCCTAAGGGCAGGCCTAGATCAGTTATTGCCTAAGGCTAGTCACACCCTACGTGAGGGTCC
>NC_043705.1:127687200-127717946 GCF_006229205.1 Suricata suricatta | reverse complement strand
TTCCAAAATTTCATTGTAATGTCATATACTCAAACCACAAGTATTTAGAATATCTATAAATTCTATAAAGTAGTCAGCTTTAGCAAGATAAAAATATAATTGAAAGATGAAATTATTTTTCCAAAGTGCCAAAAGCAGAACAGTTAAATATTTAATTTATTTATTATAAATTTAATTATTTATTATTTTATTAATTTATTTATTTAATCTCTGAATTTTATAAGCATCTTTATATATAAATTCTAAATTATATTTCCCTTTCATTATAATACACATTTCAAGTATCATTTTAGAAAAATTCTTTTCTCATTCATTTACTTCTCTAGAGTTAATGTTAGAATTTCTCTAAAGTTTTAAAGCATTAAACTATTTGGCAAAAAGTAATTTCTCTGGGAAATTGATCTTTGAATTTATTGCTGTCTTATGTATCTTACTATTTTTCTTCATTTGTTTCTTCGATATTTTGTTAATTTGTAAGCAGAAAGCTTTGATGCTATATAGTTTTAAGTATTGATATAATTTAGCTCAACTCTCACATTGTACAGAAAATGAAAACTAGACACCAAAATAATAAGGTGGTTTGCCTTTTATAATACAGCTGATCAGCAAATCTGTCACCATCTCTTGGCTCACAATCATCTTTTTCTACAGCATCATGTTGCTGTAATTTAGAATTTTATTATATTTTTAAATGTTAATTTACTTAGAGAGAGAGAGAGATAGGATCTCAAGCAGGCACCCAACTGTCAGCACAGAATCTGACATGGGGCTTGAACTCACAAACCATAAGATCATGACCTGAGCTGAAATCATAATTCTGTAATTACGATGAAGTCATTTTAGATGTTAAAATGTCTCCTAAGTATATGTTTTAATATCATCCCATCCATAATGAAGATACCTATTTGATGGCTATTCTCTATGTTTAGTTACCCAAATACTCTTTGAATTGATTGCACAATACACAAGAAATTCATAAACTTCAGTGTTGCAGCAATAGATGGAGAAAACTTTAATTCAGAAGAAAATATATGAGAATGGTATAGAAATGTAGAATGATTGGCTTGCAATATTATAACACAGGAAACCATTTTATAAGCACATTTTCCCAGTAGCACTTAAAAATTGGTTATTTATAGTAAGTGTTTAAGAGAATCCTGCTGTGAGAACATGAACCATTGATATTATTTATATTCATCCTGGCTATTCATGCTGTCTTATAATTAGCTTGTTCATGGGTTTAAAATTGTTGCAATAATTGAACTGAGAGTAGGAGTTCACTGAGTCCTTCATGATCATGAAAAAGCTTTATCTGTAATCCCAATTATAGGGTGATGACATCATTGAGATAATGAAAAATAAGTAACTATTAAAAATACATAGTGATAAATCTGATCACAAAACATATGTGCCCACTGAAAATTTTGAGAGACTGCTTTATCTCCATTGAAGCATCTTTGCATCGAGTGACAGTGTTTTGTTTATTGCAGGAATTTAAATGATTAAATAGTCACTTGGGTTTGTGTTGTTTACAATGTTAGTAACTGTTAACAATTCAACAGATTTAATAAATCTGAAAATCCGCTATGGTTTGGATGATCAATGATAAGTCCATTATCCCTTAATCAAATCAGATTCTGTGCATAATAACAATTAAAATGTAAGTGCTATTAATTTCTTTAATGCACATGCTATTTTCAGAGGTCTCCTTTAACACAGAAATAAAGCATCATTCAGTGTTTTTAAATGAAGAGAGTTTTAAATTCTATTATGAGAAGAAATCAAGTGAGCTTGTGTAATAGGTAACACTGGTTATATTTGACTAAAGAAATTAATTGTTTTTGGCTCAGGTCCCCTAGAAAAGGAAGGCTTTTTAAATCTGTGTGTGTGTGTGTGTGTGTGTGTGTGTGTGTGTGTGTATTTAGAAAACTAATAGGCTTTCTGCTCTTACTCATCAAGGCCTATGTGCCTTTCTCCATAACTCAACAGTCCATAACTTCAAAAATAAAAGCATTAAAATAGTGATTATCATATATGATTATTATATTTTCATAATTTCCTAATGGGTGAAACCTATACCAATTTATATGGCTGAAATAAAAATGATGAAGAATGAAAACTGAATGAAGCTAAAGTTATTACCCCAATATCTTAAAAGATAAATAAACAATATCTAGAAACACTGTAGCTTAGAAATAATAAAGTCCATGAGCTCACATTTGAGGTCATGTAAGAAAATATGATTGTAGAAAAATAAAAATTCCATTATGATTGGTCTCTTTTTTCTCTAATATTACCACTTATGGTTTAGAGGTGTCTGTGTGTGTGTGTGTGTGTGTGTGTGTGTAATATTATAAATGTAAATTATGCAGTAAATATAATGTATTATACATGTATATTATAAGTCTTATTTTAATAGACCTTGATATTCAATAGTGCAGGTATGGGAGCCTTAGAAGTATAGTCAGCAGAAAGAAGAGCATGAAGAAGGGAACAGAGTTCAAGATTCCCAGCTAGCATACTGATTGTTGTCTTAATCCTTATAGTCCAAATGACTTTTAAATCCAACTTAATTCGGGTAAGGTAAACAAACTCACATACACACGCACAGTTTCTCAGTCTTCGCTTCAGCACTATTAATATTTTGGTTCAGGTAATTGTTTTTCATAGATAGAGATAGATATGTTATGTATATTTTATTAAAGTTGATAAATGGAATTTTAATATAAATGATCTTTGGGTAGTAAAATTATAAACATTATTTTCCAAGTGTTTCTTTCTATTAGCTTTTGAATTTATTATACTGAATATTTATTACACTCATAATTGTATATTTAATAACTTATGGGTACGTTTGCATATATTTTCATGTATATTTATACATAATGTATGAATATTTTTCTTTATAATTAGAGTGGTATGAAACCTTTTATTTTAATCTTACTTTAATTTTATAATTGTATAAAACTGAAGATTCAACTAATAAAGCCAAAATTTAAAAATCATACTAGTGAAGAGTATTTCCATATCAGTGTTAATATCCTTTTTAATGTTTTTCTATTTTTGAGAAAGAATAAGCATGCATGCAAGTGGTGGGTTGTGGGGGTACAGGGAAATGGAATGAGAAAGAAAGAGAGGGAATCCCAAGCAGGCTGTGCACCACCCCAAGTCTGACATGGAGATCAAACTCACAAACTGAGATCATGACCTGAGCAGAAACCCAGAGTCAAATGTTTAACTGACTCAGACACCCAGATGCCCCTCAGTGTTAATATTCTTACTGAAGCATATACATGCCTGTGTACACACACACACACACACACACACACACACACACACGCACGCAGAGTTATGTTGAATATATTGTGCATTGCAATATTCAGAATTAAACTATGAAAGTTTAATATTACTGAAAAATAGATTTTTAATAGATGAATTAATGCTTTGTACTACCTTACATTGCCTGTATTGCTTTGAATCCAAATTGATTGATTTAAATAATATGTCTTCTAACTTGACTAATGAAGGTGATGTGTTTTTTCTAACCTCAGCACTGACATCATTTACTTTGATATGTTTTTACAATAATTGGAAATAAAGCATGTACATTAAAAATCAATTGAAAATTAAAAACACCAAAAATAATAAATAAATTTATTGTGTGTGTTCAGTTTGACTGATAATGAAATCGTTTTCAGCTTTCCCACATCAGGAAAAAATGAGTACATTCATTACGATTTCTTTTTACATTGGCAAGTTCTAACACTTGAGGAGCATAGACTCTGCTACAGGCATTGTTCTTAGTGCTTTCATTTATTAAATTATTTAGTTCTCTTTACCTTTCTAGGAGGTAGGACTATTCTTATCTCCATTCTACAGATAGGAAAACTGTGCCACAGTCACTAGCATTAATCATTGGAGCAGATGGGACTTCAGACCAGATAGCTCTATTCTAGGCTGGGTGTTTTTAGTAAGTGCCCTTATATCTTAACATTCAATTGTATGTTAATATTCAATAAATGTCTCCAATGTATCTCAAGTTTTTAAAAAGCAAATTCAAAGAACTTATAGGTACACTCATAATGTTGTATTTGTTTAAACTGATATTAGGCTATTCAGTATGTGATTATTATTTTGCCTTTGGCAAAATATCAAAGTATAGGAATCTATCTTTGATGATTAACTTTACACATAGTCAAAGAAATTTTGAATCTTTCATGTTCAACATAAACTTTTGATGCAATATCTGCTTATGTTCTTGGACATGCCTCTGCCTATTTCCCACACACCTGGCTCTCCCTATGCCTTTCTTGATACACTAACCCAGAGGCCACGTTGTGCCTATTCATTCTAGTCTGGCTTAAACTCCCAGAATCTAGACTTGCCTTCCCCCACCATTTTATGTTTTCATTGGTCCATTTTATGCACTAACTCACAAAGTTAACAGGTTAAAGTAATGTGCTCTTGACCAATCTTGCCATTTAGAGTTCAGTTGACCTGTATATTTGACTGTTTTTTTTTTTTAAATAGCGGGCCTACTGATATTCACATGCATTGTAGCTCATATCAGTTTAACTATAATAGTTAAACTGATGTAATATGTAATATGTAATATGTCACTTTGACATATGTGAATTGCTAATCATTTTAAACTATTAGTTTCAACTAACTCAACTTTTTATACCTTGTCAATATAATGAACATACACATTTTTCATACGTCCTTGTTCCTGGTTAAAGCCCCTCAACATTAATTTTCTTCATGTTACCTGAACCCTATTATTGCCATGATGTTTTGACTTTGCTAAGAAGGAAATAAGTTTGTTGTGATATTTGGAGGGCTAAGGAAGACCTGTTGAGCTGAGTCTAGAAAAAACAAAATTGATTTCAACAATTCATAAAAAACGTATTACTGGATCTAAAGTCAAAATGAGTTCACAGAGTGACAGAGCACTTATAATTGGTAAAAGATGGGTTTTGCTTGGCTTATAATTTTTCTTGGATAGAATAATTACATGTTTATTATAATACACATATGCTATATTTAATATATTGAATATAATATGCACACACATATTTATATGTATATATACACACATACATTCACATGCATGGCTTACTCTATAAACTTTTCATCTGGTATCATTGCTAAATAGCTGAAAACTTATTAAAATCAGTAAGGATTTTTTGCACTAAGTTAATATTATAGACCATGAAAATAATTATGTTGTTCCTTTCAAATTCTTAAAACATTTAACTGGGGCGCCTGGGTGGCTCAGTCAGTTAAGTGTCCGGCTTCAGCTCAGGTCACGATCTCATGGTTCATGGGTTCGAGCCCCGCATTAGGCTCTGTGCTGACAGCTAGCTTAGAGCCTGGAGCCTGCTTCAGATTCTGTGTCTCCCTCTCTCTCTGACCCTGCCCTGCTCGTGCTGTCTCTCTCTGTCTCTCAAAAATAAAATTAAATACATTTAAAAAATTTAAAAAAAAACCATTTAACTGTTTTTCTTGCTTAACTGAGCCAGATGGAATATCCACTACAGTGCTGAACACAAGTCATGATAGAGGACATCTTTTTCTGTCTCAGAGAGAAAACAAAATTCATTGTTTTAACACTAAATATAATTTGCCATGGGTTATCAGATTAAAGTGCCCTCACATTTTGGGGTGTCTGGGTGGCTTAGTTGGTTAAGCATCCAGTGCATGGTCCGTGGGTAGGTTCTAGCCCCACCTTGGTCTCTGTACTGTCAATGCAGAGCCTGCTTGGGATCCTCTCTCTGCCCCTCCCCTGCTTGTGCTCTTTCTCTCTCAAAATAAATAGATAAACTGAAAAAAACAAAGTTCCTTATATTTCTAATTTGCTTGAAAACCTTAGGATAAATAGATTAGATTTTGTAAGTCACTTTTTGTATATCTCTTGAAATAGTCATGTGATTTATCTCGTGTTATCATGGTGAATATTTTTTGATTAATCAATAAATATCAATTCCTCTACATCTAGATGGTGGTGTATTATCTTTGATCATACTGGTGATTCACTTCATTAATATTTTGTTAACAATTTTTGTTTCAGTTCCTGAGAGTAGAAAAGGCCTGTAACATTTATGTCAAGATGACCTTCTAATTTGTGATGAAGAGTATTTTCTCATTTTCTAATATCCAAGAATTTTTGTAAGACATATATTTATTTTTCTTAAATGTTTAGTAGACTCTACAGCTGAAACCACTGAATTCTCAATTTCTTTGTGGGAAAGATTTCCATATAAACTCAATTTACTTAATAGACGAGGAATTTACATTTTTCTTTTTTGATCTGTTTAAACAAATTTATTTTTCCAGATAATTTTCCATTCTAATTTTTCAAATATATTGCTTTATGTTTCTCAAACTGAATTCACTTTATTTTCAATGTTTAAAATATATAAGAGCTGTTCTCTTAATTTATGGCATTGATCCTTGGTGCCATGTATTTATTACTTTAAATGTTAATCTGTTTCATTAACAATTTTTTTCCTTCTGACACTGTTCCTTCATCAATTTTATAATTTCTCTTTTAAATATCTTTTATTTTTAGAGAGAGAGAAATATAGAGTGTGTATATGAGCAGGGTAGAGGCAGAGAGGGAGGGAGGGAGGGAGGGAGAGAGAAAGAGAGAGAGAGAGAGGGAGAATTCCAAGCAGACTTTATGCTTAGTGAAAACCCCAATATCGGGCTCAATCCCTCGACTCTGACCTGAGCTGAAATCAAGAGTAGGAAGCTCAACCAATTGAGCCACCCAGGTACCCTTTATGAATTTATTTCTAATTTTTACTATACCATCTTTGAACCATGTATGATTTGAAGGAAATGCTTTAATTTTGGAATATACTTTTATTTTCTACTTACATTATTCTAATATTTTATTATGAGTAGCGATCATACTAACTAGAACTTCATTTCTTTGAATACTATTGAGATTTGCTTTATCCCCTGCAGGTGGCCAATTTAGTTATTGTTCCACTTGAATAAATATTGTTCAGTTGATGGGTTTTAGTGGCATATATTTTGATTTGTTATATATAATGACCAAATCTCCACTATCTTTCCTATATCCCTACACCGTTTATTTCTAAGAGATGTCTGTTAAGACTTTATTATGATTATGGATTTGTCTATTTTTATAACTCCATCAGCCTTTGCTTCATATATTTTAAGAAAATGCTAGTAGGGGCAAACAAGTTTGCACAGTTAATCTTCCAGGATTATAAATCTCAGTTATGTTTCTGAAGTGGCCTCTTTTTTAATGGTATTATTTTCTGTCTGCCCAATATTGATGTAAATACACAATTTTTATTAGAATTCCCATGGTATTTCTTTTCACATCATTTTTATCTCAAACTTTCTAGATTCTTATATAAAAGAAATACTTTAAGCTACATGCATATAGGTTTATTTTTTTAGCAATATGACAGTTTTTGTTCATATTTTGAGCAGTTTATGCCTCAATATTTATTATCTATGGTTTAAATATAGCATCTTATTGTTTGTTGTTGTTTTTATTTGCCCCTCCAGTTATATGATCTCATATTTATCCATCTGTGCATGCAGTTGAGTTGACTATATTTTATTATTCCACTTTGAATTATTAGTTTGGGTATAGGAAAGACTGCAATTCTGATCTTTCTAACCTGCCATTACTGCCAATATTACATTAAAGTTTATGACTCTGTGTGTGTGTGTGTGTGTGTGTGTGTGTGTGTGTGTAAGAGAGAGAGAGAGAGAGAGAGAGAGAGAGAGAGAATGTGTATGTATGTTTTGAAAGAATGAGTTGGGTAGTATTATACTGGCCAAAAGAGTCTCCTAATGCGTTTCAAGGAGTCTAAAATGGAAAGGATGTTTCATGATTTTCTCTGGAGTTCTAAGGGATTAAATACCTTCCATGTGCCTCTGGTCTGTTAGACTGTTGGAGCCTTAGGTTGAGAATACTAGATGAGAGCTGTAATAATAATTGCGCTGAAAAAAAATCCTGATGAGTATCAGCATGCCTTTCATGCCAAAATGAAAGGTTTGGAAAATATAATACCTTCCTAAGGGTCTAAAAGTTTTGTTTATGTGATTTATACCAGTGTTTCTCAGAGAGTCTCCTGTATCATTCGGGGCCGTTTTAGAAATACAAATTATTGCTCATTCCCCCCAACCCATGAAAGCAGAAGTATTATGGTAGAGACCAGTAATCTATGTGTTAGCAAGCTCACCAGGTGGCTCTGATACCCTTTAAAGTTTGAGAACCACGGTCTTAGAGATTTGGGTGCAGCAGCAATATGTATAGACCTACAACTAGAAACTCACTTTAAAAATGATGTTTGAACAGTGTCCATATGGAAGATGTATGAGTTTACCATCCACTGGAAACCAGGATAGAAGAGATCAAGTCCAATCATTTTGTTCCTTACATATTCTGTGGTTTTGCATAAATCCCCAGCTTGGAATAACTCCAGAAGTCAAAAGACTCAGTTGGCTCTATCTAATTTATAAATAGGCTGAAATTCTTTAGAGTTGTCTAGAGTAGTTGAATAGAGCTTTGGTGTGAATGAGGAGGCTAACAGAAGATGACACCATTCAATGAAGATATTTAAGGTCGGTCTTTCTGAATTGAAATATATGTAGTGTCTAAAAAATCAGGGTTATTGATCTGTTAAACATGGAGACTTCTTTGAAAACTGGAGCCATGGTTTATTTGCATTTTTAACCAGTGACGTGAACAATTTCTGTCATAAGAAAATATTCAGAGATTCAACTGAAAAAAAAAAAAGAATGACTTCAGTCTTTTTATTAAGTACTATTCTAAGAAAAAATCCTGGGTGAAATGATTAATGGTAACTTCTCCCATAAAATATTTATACCCACTGAGAAACCCATCATTGATCAGGTGTATATTTTAAAAAGATCATATTGCTAAAGTGTGGGAAATGGAAATAGGCAAGTATTTGAAGGAAAATAGAAACATGAGGAAAGAATTACAGTAAATTCATTTAGAAGATTATAGTTTGGATATGGAAATCTTTTTAAAATCTACCTAAAATTGATGAAATTAGTAAATAATATTGACTGAATATAGTAGAGAATGCTAGTTGTATTAAATAAAAACATTAGCTCCTATACCTTGCAAATGTGATGGATGTTTGATTGTTGCTATTTTATTAGATAGAATATACAGAAGAGGAAATAAATTTGGAATTGGAATGATACTACAAATACTAACTTCATTTTGGATAAGCCCAGTCTGAGGTTTCTTAGGACATCTAGTGGAAATGTTAAATTAATGATTGATTATTTGAATTCAGAGGTCTGGGCTAGACATAAGACCCTTGGAGTCATTGACATAATAATGTCCTAGCAATGAATAACATTGCCTAGAAATGAGAAAAAAGATTTCACAGATGAGCCTCAATAAAATCCAACATTCAGATGATAAGTAATTAAAATGATGTGAAAAAGAAGTGATAAATAGTATAAATTGAAGGAATTTTCACTGAGTAGGGGACTAATATAGACAGAAATCATACTAAGAGGCAAATATTTGAACACTAAAAGACAGCTTAGGAGAAGCAGAGACCACTGTTTCATGAAAGTTGCTTGTAAAGGAAAAATAAAATGGCAGCAGGAAGGGTAAATTACCTCCCCCCCACTCACACACATGCACCCATAATGGGCACATTTATAGATTCAGGAAACAGAAAAAGATCACCTATAATTAAATAAATTCTTTAGTCATCTAAATCATACAGTGAGTGAAATGATATAATTATAAAAATAAATCAGAAATCATTGTTTGCAAATAAAAAATAAGGAAGAATGGAGTCGTTTTAAAACTTCAAAAGCTATATATATAGGTGCAAACACTCAAAATTGGAAATGAAAGAGAAGTAATACTCCCTGAAAGAGGAAATTAAAAGTACTATAAAAACACTACAAATTTTATGCAAGTGAATTTTAATATCATTGAAAGAGATGATTTCCTGTGAAAATGTAAATCGCAAAAACATCTCTCAGGAACGATCTAAACAGATCTTAGCAGTGGAAGAATTTGGGGATAATCATCAAAGTACTTTTTTCCAGGCCTTCATCCTAAGGGATATATTCAGCTGTATTCATGGATAAAGTATATCAATCTCCCAGGAAAAGGAAAGATCTTTCTGATATTTATATAAACGATACCAAAGCATAGTCTTCTTGTTGTGCACCTCTTGCAAACAGAGGCACTCACAACCTTTTGTGTAGGACTAACTCCCAGGATTGTGTAGAGAATAGCCTGGGAAGCCGTAGTGTCTACCTCCAGAACAGGGTGGTTCTGTTCGCTGTCCAGTCTAATAAAGATAATATCTCTCTGAGGCAAAGGTTGAGTAGATGGTGTGTATCCCCTAATAAAAGACTGAAGTGTCCTGATCTTGGCTTCCTCGGCTGCCGTGCAGACCCCTTGCTTGAGTGTAACCCTTTGCCCCCAACTCCATGGACTTCAGGAGGTAATGTGAAAGAATATGGCCATGGAACTCATGCTGTTTGCTCTGCTCTTACAGGATCCCTTTTGTCTGATCCAGGAGTTGTGTGCCCGTCTTTGTAGCATTTATGATACCATAGTAGGCTTATTTGTTAGCTTGCAAATGGGGCAAAATCTCAAACCATTCATATGGTATTTTCCACTTATGTGTTTTCCTTTATCTGGAAACTTTTGGTTTTTGTTTCCATCCCTGGCACCACCATCTACTCAGTTTACCTGATATTTACCTTTCAGACCTCATCCGGCGCCTTATGTATGAGCTAAATGACCACTTATACGCTCATGGAACATTTGGATATTGTGTATTAGAGTTTAGAGTTTATTGTAGTAGATTGTAATCTGTATTACCAGTTATATTTTCAGTGGCATCAAGTTGGAAATTATGTCTGCTTGCTTTAGTTTCATGGGTGACATCTAGCATAATGTCTATTATAAGCACTCAGTAAAATTTGAAGAACTAACCTAAGCTCCTAGAACTCTGATGCACTAGGTGTTTTTAATAAATTATATATGTTCTTATCAGTAATGGTGTAACTAGTATAAACATCCTTTTATTTTACTTTCTGTGTTTATTTAAGAGAAACTGTTTTGGTTTATTAGTTCTGAATTTTTTTTGGTGATTGTCTAGATTTGTTTTTCTTTCATCTGCAAAGATGATTTTTTTTTAAAGTATGTGTTTGGGATGGACAGTCCTTAGATACTCCTGAAGTTGAAGGTTTATTTTTTTTGTTTGTTTTCTTTGTCACCAATATTTAATAACATGTCAGAAATCACTAATTGAATAAATAAACTAAAATTTTAAAAAGGTTTCTTAGAGTTAGATAAAAATTGTAGTTTATAAAATGAATTATTAACAACAAATAAAAATATGAAAATTTTATGGTAATATTTTATTCATGAATATAGTATAATTATTGCATTTACAATATCAAATAAGATACTAAGTTTCTATAGAAAAATGTTAATAAAAGGTAAAAGAGTGGGCTTCACTTAGGGCATTTTTGTTAATTTTCTTTTCCATAGTTCCTTCACTTGACCTTTTCCCCCCATTCTTCATGATCTTTAATGAAAATACACTGAGAACTAGGCTTAGTACTTTAAATAAGGGCATAAGCAGAATTCAAAAGAAGATACTCTTGAATAGCTTACCTTAAGTAAATGAAAGCTTGAGAATATCAGGTAAAACCAAATATCAGTTATATGTTAACTTAGACAAAGTGCTTCTTTAGGTAGAAATGTTAATTTAAAGTCCATAGACACAATTCAGAGTTTATTTTAAAAATCACAGTAGTGGTGTCGATAATCACAATTTTACAGGTATATTAGAGAATTACCAAAAAAAAATCACAAAATCCCAGAGCTCCAGTTTGAAGTAAGTCATAGGAGAAAGAATATTTCTGAAGAGATAGATGGAAATAAAAGAAAATGAAATAAAAATATATAAGCACAGATTTCTCTGATGTTAATGGATCACATGATATTACAAAAATGAAAATGCTTTTAACATCCCCAGAAAGATTATGTGTGAAATATAGAGAGAGTTATTGAATGATAATGAATAAGGTAACTTTACAGTGCAGGAAGAATACTTCCCTAGAATTCCAAAAGGACACTTTCACATTTCCTTTGCCTTAATGATTCTAGAGTGTTATGGAGTCTTACACCAGACAGAGAAAGTGCTGGCTAAAGGAGAAGATTGAGAGCTTTAGCTCTTTTTGAACAAAAGCTTTGACTCTGTTTATTTGGAGAAGCTGGTCCTTACAAGCTCCAAAGTATGGGCCTCACTGATGCTGGCATTTTTATCCCTACTGTTTCCTTTTAGTTTTCTTGATTGTTGAACAGTGGCACCTGCACCCTGTGGCCAGGGTTTTTACAGGGCTTTGTTTCTAAGTACATGTTGATAACTGTCCCTCTTCTCACTTAGTTTTTTAGGGAAAATCAACAGTAAAAATAAAACCATATATACCAAATAGGTAAGAATATATTTTGTCGTCATATTTTAAAATTAACATTCTACTACTAAGGAATATTTTACATTCAAGTGTTTTGTTCATCTTAAAGGCTAGTATAATTTTTAAATTTATTTTTACATCGTAGAACATTTGTTCTTCCACTGCAAATTTCACATATATAGAATATCAAGGAATCTAAATATATCGAGCTTTAACTCTAAAGTGTCTTGCTATTCATTGTAAAAGTACCTAATCAAAGCCAACATTTTAAAAAGTGGCAATGTTTTCAGGGTATTGGTGATTGAAGTCTTACGACTCATTTTTCTTTTCCAGAATAACAGTAATTTGTTCAAAAGTGCAGTAAGGTGCTCTAAGAACCCTTGCTTCACACAATATGTATGTGGCACACCCGAAGGAAAATCAATGTAGACACATCAACTCAGACAGGCAGTTATCAACATGTTACAGAACCTAAAATCAACCTGAAGGATGACCTCTCCAAACCCAGAGGAAAACACAGTCTCAAATTTCCCAGTCATTCTCTCTCAATGGAGACAAAGGTAGACAATATGTCTTTAAAACTATATGGCCTCCTATGAATCATTCCAAAAATTGGTGTTCCTATTGGAAGTAACATTTAAGAATGAGACAAAACTTTGGATTGCATTATTTGACATAAAATGACACATTCACACATTTTCTTGTTAGTGTGATCTAATTTAGGGATGTAGTCATTACTAGCTTATCACTCCTGATGTTGATGTAAAGGGTCTTGCAGCTCCAAACATATAGGAAGCATTCACTTTGTCTATTTTAATTTAATACTGTATGAAATATTTTAATGCTATTTAAAGAAATTGGTTATGATTTTTTTCTGGTTCAAATGTTTTAGAAAATTTATTTAATAGTAACTATATCCAGGCAGGCTAGGCAATCATTAGCCTCATATTAGAAAATTAAGGAAAACGGACTCTAAGAGAAGTTCACTTTTTCAAGTTCACATAGATAATAAATGACAGCATTCTACTCTACAATGGTTGTTGACATTCTTGTGGTCTTAAAGACTTGCTGTATCGTGGAGCATACTTTTTTAGGTGGGATTAGGTATTAGTGGCTTCTAAATAGATAAATGAAAGGGTCCTGCTTTGAACATCAGTTCTTCTAAGTTATTTTAAAAATGTGTATTAGTATAGTTCTGAATATTTTCTTCTCATAAGCAATGCTTGAGCAAATAGTTTTCAGTGTTTTTTTTTAAATCTTATCATTTTATAGAAATCATATAGAACAACTATGGAGTTCTCTGTCATGCCCTGCCTTGAAAATAAAGAAGCAGATTTCCTTGGGTGGAGGGAGAATGAGAGAATTAAAATTTTCTATATGAGTTAATCACATTGATTTTTATTGTCACATCCTGAAAATTTTATGGGTATTATTCTATAGGAAAAAAAATATGTAGGCTGAGAGGCAACACTATGAAACAAAAGCTTAACTTTAGGGTTAGATCACCCAGCCTATTAGAGCCGCTAGCTTGTAAGAGGAGCTTACCTAGGATAAACTAGACATTTGGAAATGTGTCTGTGCATGCTCTTGTGTATGTAAGCAATATCCACTGTGTTTACACAAAGAAATTATTTCAAAGACATAGGAAGCATTGACAATTTTTTTTTTTATCTAAATGATTGGGATAAAGAGGCAAAAAAGACATGTCTTAATCTAATATATAAAAGAGAATCAAGTTTTTCTCATCGTTATCAGAACATTTCTGCGGCAGTAGGTGGACCATAAGAATTAATTAAGACAAATTCAAGAATGTTGTATTGAATCATTATGAGTACACAATTGAATGAGTGACTCTTGCCTTCAAAGAGCCATGAAGTCAGTTGTTCTAGTGAGGGAGATGGCATTTGAAATGAGCTTGAAATGTTGAGTAGGATTTCCTTAAATGGCAAAATTGAAGAAGGGCCTCTCACATAAGTGGAATGAATAAGTAAAAGCACAATGTATGACAAGTGGTCCTGTGTTTTTGTAACACAGGTGACAAGGTTTCCTTCTCAGTTGCTGTAAGGGCATTTTCTGTGTACCTTCTGAAAATAGCATAATTAGGAATTTTGTACACCATGTGTCTCCAGGCCACCAACTGTTTGGTCTATTTCATGTATACTAAAAATGACTATCAGATGGCTACAGACATTTGACAAAACATGAAATACTTTCACTACCCATACCTGAACCAAAATATACTGGAATCCACTAGACATTAACAATGAACTAATGAATCTATTTTAAAGAAATGAATCACACAGTAGAATAATGAATACAGGTAGATGTCAGGAGTAGGAAAATATTCACGTCAGTAGCACTTTTAGCATAGATTGCTCTTTTTTTTTCCTTCACTACAAGACCTCAGTGCCTAGGTCTCTTAAAAGTGCCTCTATGGATTCACTCTAGGCTTTAAGAGGTTATTCCAAAGAGAATAGCTATCTTCCTTCTTCTCTCCCCTGACCTTCACACTTCCTGAGATCCTTTCTTTTGTTCTTTCCCTTTCTATTACTGCAACACAGAAACACTCTCTCAAGGACCACTTTTCCTATGGAATAAATATGTCCAGATTCTTTCTTTTTGTTTCATAAATACGTTGTGTCAGATATTACAGATTTTCAGTTTCTTTCTTTTTTTTCCTCTACCCACATATGGGGATGAATTTAGAGAAGAAATAGAAAAAAATAGGAAAAGATTATAGTGGAAATAAACATTATGCTTCCTATTCTGGGATTTGAGAGGTTTCCCACTCAAGAATCTAAATTCTTTTAGAGTTGAATGACTGGTGATTTAACAAACACCTTTTTTCTCTTTTATGTATGTTCTCTTCATTCCATACTTATTCTATTATCAATTTTCTACTCGAATTTTTGTAATTTTTGCCTTCTTATCACTAAGTCAGGAAGAATGTCTGTGGGTATTATGACATGTCTCTAAGCCCAAGATTACTGTCATCACCATGGAGATAGAAAACGAATTTTATACATAAGATCATCATAAATGCATTGATGTACTGAAAAGTGATCTAAGTTTGAAGAGTCCCTTATGGATCATACAAACGGAAACCTACATATAAATTAAAAATAGCTTCCATATATTTGTGAATATTGTATAATTTGAAGGCCCCAGATTTCTGATTCATTCACTTGGTATTTACAGATGACAAATACAGACCATTTTGATGCAAAATTTCTGGGGCCAAAATTTGACCCCCTTTATAACCATGGTATGCAAGAATCTCCCTTACCTACTTAAAATACCAAATATCCAGTATCTTATATCCAAAAAAGTTTTTAAATTTCAGCAAAACAAATGAATGTGTTTTTATAATAAAGATGTTATGTTAGGTTTTATGTATTTAGATGATTACAAAAGCCAGTTAAGTAAAATAGCATATATTTATAATGATGGCACTCAGAAGGCACTCAGCTGTGGTCATAATAAAATAGACTGTGGAAATTCTGACTTAAAAGCACAAATTAATTAAAATACAATAAACCACCACAAAAGTCCAATAAAATACAGTTATTTTATTTAACAGCTGTATATTGAGCATCTATTTGCTCCAAGCTCTTTTCAGCACTGCTTGGTACAGCATTGTGTATTATTGTATCAGTGAACTTGGCGTATAGACATAGACAAAATAAGCAAAGACATCTTTCATGGAATTTGTAGAATAGTGAAAGAGGATAGAAAATTAAACCTAATAAATAAACTAATAATATATGAGTAGGTGATACATGCTATGGAAATTAATCAATGAAGTAATGGGGATCAGGGATGGTTGGTATGGAGAAAACTTTGTTTTATATAGAATGGTTAGAATTGGCTTTATTTGAAGGTAATATCTGAGTCCTGATTGGACAAAATGAGAGGCATGTGTATACCTTGGGGAAAAAAAATCAAGGGAGAAGAAAGAGTGCCATTGCCTTAAGTCAGAAGTTTGCCTGGACTCCCTCGATAAGCTTCCCAGGCACAGTGTGGCTGAGGAGAGTTAGCCAGGCAGGCAGCGGTCCCACATACTGAAGGAGTAAGAAGTATGAGTAATTCGTACACCAGACCTAGAAAGACATTATGAAAACTTTGGCCAGAGATCCAGAGCCTGTTGTTTGAAGAGAATTGGTTTCTTAAGGAAAACAACTTAATGCCATTTAAATATATTAAGGAAACAAGCAAACAAAACAACATGAAGTTTCCTCAGAGGGATCTTCAGCTATTTACTAGGGTAATTCTGAAGAAAAATAATACTTAACTATTATGTACTTAATGATAGTTTTTAAGAGATATATAGAGAATCTGCACTAATAATAACACCAGGTGACCCCAAGCCCTATCAGATTTCTGCAGTGAAAATAGAAACAAATAGAGTGTGGGTATGCAGTGGTGTTTGAGTCAAGTTTACCCTATGGTGGGTCGAGTGGGTCCATGGACTCGTTCTGGGGTGATTTTTCAGTCTCCAAGTGAGTGGTTGATCCAGATACTTAATAACAGTACAATCCTCATGTGGGTTCCCAGAGCTGAGAAGCCATATGGTAGAAGAGATCCATGTGGAAACCAATAACTTCACCGTACCCTGGAGAGGGAATTGTAAATCATATTAGGACAACGATCAGTGTTAAAGTTTCAGGGTGGTAGACCCTGTCCTATCTGACTCCATCCATGTGGCAGGCTCCTACACAGACACGATAGACTGGGATATATGTGGGCCAGTGTCATAAACTTAACTACATGATGACGATGACGTCAACTGGGCAGCTTGTGCTGGAAGTTGTATCCCTACTAGAACAAATCTACTTAGCATATGATTGTTAATCTGACAGATGCATTCTTTGAATCATGAGGGTTATATCAATCATGAGAATTAAAAATAGTTCACTTTTATGTGCAAAGGACAGCAGCACACATTTGTGATCGTGCCGTGAAATTACATTAATTCTCCTGCTCTCTCTTCTCCACATAGAATAGGTTTTAAGATTTTGACATTCTATACAATCTACACTCTTCACTATATTGATGCCACCATGCTAATTAGGAGTAGCAAACAGAATGTAGCAATTATAAAAGATTCCTATTAAGATACATGCTTGTCATGGAAGGGAAAAAATAGAAAAAAAAATTCTTCTGACCTGGTAAAATATTTTAGAGTATCAATGATTTGGGCCATTCTGTAACAGTTCCTCTAAGAAAGACTTTGAAGACGGTGACTCTGTACTGGTGAGTCATTGCATGCCACTATTGGGAATACTGTCTACAATTTTGTTTTTTCCTTCTGATGGAAAGTTGTCTATTTTCAGCGGATTCCAAAGCAAACAACAACAACTACTTTCCTCTTGAAGGTAGCAATTAGCTACCCCTTAGGCAACATGAGGTTCCCTGAACTATCAGTTCCAGATATATTTGTGTTGTGTAGAAATACAGTGCTAAAGTCTCTGATTAGGCAGTATATAAAAGAATGTCAAGGAAGATATTAGAGAGAGAAAGGTCATGTTTTTATTGTGGCAGAGAAATTATCCCCATTTCGAAAATATTACCTGGTTTGTTCCTGGGCCTTAATAGAAATTAAATGTTTGACTGACAGCCTGTCAGGTTGATTGACAACCTGAAGTTGCCCATCATGAGCAGGAACCAATCAGACGCCCTGAGTCTCCAGCAGCAATCTGTCTCCTGAAATGAAATAGTAAAGAGCAGACTTAACCAGATAAGTAGGCTCAATTAAATTATATGAAATGGACTATGGTCAGAATATCTGTGTGCCCATTATTTATCACATACAATTAACATATAATCTGTTGCAAGATATAGAGAAAACCTCAAGCATTATATAGATTTAATTGACTTCTAATTGCTAAGTTAACACATAAGAACAATTTTACTGCCATGATTTTCAACACTTGAAAAAGATCATTCCATTATTTATATCTTAATATTCAACAGTTCAGATTGAGACTTTTTGCAGTTTTAAGAAAGAAACTATGATTTCAAATATAGTTTGATATTTAAAAATGAGAAATAACGGTCACTGAGTAAACCACCATGTTGCTTTAAGAAATTATGTTCTGTCTTAGTGATGACTGTCAAGAGACCATATTTACTGAAGTTAAATGGGTAGTGCCATATTTATACAGTATAATTGGGAAATGAGTTGTCCAAGTTACTAAAATTATACTTATATGTGTCAAATTATACTAAGTACAAATAGATACCTTTGTCTTCCTTTGATATAGACCTCTATTAAGAAACTGAGTTTCAGTGAGGTTTACTGTCCTGCCTATAGGTCTAGGTGAGTATTTAACACAGGTGTTATTGTTTTAAGTTTCAAGTTTATTTAATGTTAATTTGCTTAAGTATTTTAAATCTTCTGTGGTAGACAGAATAAGAAGATGGTCCCCAGATATGTACTTGCCTCTTAAGTCTGGGTGAGCCCATAAAAATGATGAAATGTCATTCCAGTAAAGAGGTCACTTTATTTGATAAAGATGAGAGGATCTTGCAAATATAATTAAGATCCCAGACCAGTTAATTTATACTTACTCAAATGGGACGCTATCCTGGATAGAATAGAAAGCTTATAGGGGAGAGTACAGCCTACCTGACTCCTTCACCACAGTCTAGTGAGAGCCCAGGAAGAGGACCCAGTTCAGCGATGGCAGACTGACTCCTGACCCTTGAGAACAATGAGATAATAAATTTGTGTTGTATTAAACTGCCTCATTTATTTAAAAAATTGTATATATTATAAAGTTAAGCTAGGAAAAATAATTACTTGTAATATGGCCAATTATAAAATTATGGGGGTGCCTGGGTGGCTCAGTCGGTTAAGCATCCGACTTCAGCTCAGGTCATGACCTCGCAGTCAGTGAGTTCGAGCCCTGCATCAGGCTCTGTGCTGACAGCTCAGAGCCTGGGGCCTGCTTCAGACTCTGGGTCTCCCTCTCCCGCTTACACTCTGTCTCTCTCTCAAAAATAAAAAACATTAAAAATGTTTTCAATTTAAAATTATCAATAAATGACATATTGATTTCACTTTTGAAATATGTTTTTGGTAAATTAACTTGCATTTCACAGCTTTAGTTCAAATTAGTTAGTCATAATCAAATGAGACAGGAACACTAGATATCAGACATGAACAATATGTCCTCCCACTCTCCCTCCTTTCCTCTCTCCCTTCTTCCTTTCTTTCCTTTCTCCCTCCCATCCTCCCCAATATGTTCTTAATAAATATTCCCTCACCCATTCTCTAGTCCAGTACTAAAAGTAAGAATTCAAAGGTTCCAATTAGGTAGTTTCTTTCTGATTAAATTCTTATAAGGAGTGACTGCTGAATTTTTCAGATTTTTTTAGTTGTATATTTATATAATCTCTTGGTTTTTTTCTCCTTTAATAATAGATGCTGAAGTATATTGATGGATTTCCTAATTTTGAATGATCTTTGGATTTCTAAAATAATTCTTATTGCTTATTCTTTTCACATATTGTTATAATTCATGTTCTATTGTATTTAGATGTTTGCTTCTATGATCAATTATACAATTTGGAGTTTTATGTTCACCCATGTACACAGACATGTGCTATCTTAATTAGGTCTTGTTACATTGCGTGCTGGCTTTGTAAAATAAATTGGTGAACTTTCCATATTTTTCTGTGGACTAGCATAGAAAAGATGTGTTCTTTCCAAGTTAGCTCATCCGCGAAGGCTAATGTCTATTTTAAATGATAGCTGCTCAATAGCCATTAATTGTCTTAACTGTTGGTCTATTCAAGTTGTCTTTGATGAACACTCTTAAACAATGATGGAAGACATTCCTCAGTTATTGGTCTTCACAATGTTTGTAAGTGTGACTCTCAGAAAAGAAACCAAATCTAGAAATCAAACCAGAGAAGAAAAATAATGTGCCCAAAATAAAGGTGTTGAGTTAAAGTAGATTTGCTTCAAACTATTATATAAAAAGAGATTGACTGACAGAAATCTAAATCAGGATATAACCAGCACACACCTGATTATGTGGCCTGAGTTGAGTTTTCTCCAGGAAAGTATTATTAATGTGGAGTTACCAAATGAACTATGATTGCCTAAAAACAGCACAAAGAAAGCTTTGTACAGTGCATTTCTTTGTGAAGTGGTTGAACTTAAGTTCTATAAGTTAAGAAAAAATATACTCAGTAAACTTGATCTGCTTATGAGGTTAAGGGTTACTGTTTCTCTTTAACATTCCTACTTTTTGATTGTGTGTGTATTCATATTTAGAAGTAACCACAAAACAATGGAAGGACCACAACAGATGTGTATTATTATAAGGAGAGGAGTTCATTGAGAAGGCTTGCTTGCTAATTGTTCTAAGTGTTGAAATCAACATATGAAATCAGTATTCCAGTGGAGGCAAAATTTAGGTTTTGTTTTGAAGATTTAATGATAGTCTTATTGTATGAAAAGGGAATGGGAGGGGTCTTAGGTAGCAAGGTCAAAGTTCAGACTTGGAAAACCAGTTGTAAGTAGATTATGAAGCCTTTACTGAAGAATTTATGTTAATTCTAAATAACTTCTGTCCTGTGTTTTATAAGATGACCTGATAAGGCTACTAGATAATAATGTCTGAGAAGATGAGTAGATAAATGTTGGAGCTGATGAGTAAAGGGGATTGATGAAGGAAAACAGGAAGGAAGGAAGGGAGGGAGGGAGGGAGGAAGGAAGGAAGAAAAAGAGAAAGGAAGAGAAAAAGAAACAGAGAGAGAAAAGAGAAGAGAAGAGAAGAGAAGAAACAAATAAATGTGGGCTGGGAAACCAAAGTGATCCATAATCTAGTTTAGTAGGGAATGACCAGTAATCTAGATTTCAATGCAAACCAAAGATCCATTGGAGCCTTTTTTTTTTTTTTTCCTGAGTGGCAAAACCATGCCAATTTTTATTCTGCTGAGGATAGTGTTAACTATAGCAAGTATATTAGGGAGTGCCATTTCTTTATATAAGGCAATTAGCTGCATCATCATTCTATAATCCATTCACTTTTTGGTAAGTCAAAATATCAGGGTAAAGATTTTGATTCTCTAAATCCTAGGGGAAATCTCCGGAAACGGTTCTACATTTAGATGGCAGAGCTCTACATTTCTGATTTTAAATTTGTACCCTGTGTCATTGCAAGGGAACTACAAAAAAATCTAAAGTGGCAACTCTTCTCCTTTTCCCAGTCACATTAGCGTGGTGTCATCAATGCAATATCATTTACAATGTGAGATGTGTATTACTTGGGGAAGAGAAACATATTAGCATCTCTTAAAAAGGAAACTAGAAAGAGACTTTAATCCTTGCCTGATGATAGCAATCTTGTTTGCCTTTCTGTTTGTTAATGTAAACTAGAGATTGATACGTTTGTTCTGTAAGGGGTCAAAGAGTAAGTGTTTGAGATTTTGTGAGCCATCCAGACTCTATTGCACAAACTTGAGTCTACCAGTGCAATACAAGAGCCGCTATGGACAATATGTAAATGAATGGATTTTGTTGTGTTCCATATAAAACTTTTGTTTACAAAACAAATAGCAGGTGAGATTGCCCCACAGCTATAGTCTGCAGTCCACTAAATGGATTGACCTTAAAAAAAAAAAAAACAGCTATCTTACTGTCAAGTGCATTTATCTGGGAATAGGAGAGGAATTTCAGTTAAGGATAAGCAAACTATGGTGAACCATAGGCAAGTTGGGAGAGCAGCAGAAAGGGGTTTGTTTTTATAGGGGAAAGAAAGTGGGGAGAGGCTGTTTTGCTGAGTTCTTGTTGGCTGGGGTGTGGCTGGGCAAGGAGAAATTCTTCCTTCCTCCTGCGGGGATATGTCAAGTAAGCTTCTTCCTGTTGAGAAGTAGGAAGTATACCCCCTACAGCAAGTGGAAGTATGTGAGAGGACCCGCTTCAGGCTTCTGGACTTTTTTTTTTTTTTAAATGAGGTTTCCTTTACTTTCACACCTGCTACAGAGAACCCTACATTGCCTGGATTAATCATGTTATTCCAACTTTCAGGGATTATGTTAGTTAGCTCTAATAAAGAGAATGTGTTCAGGACCACATCTTCCATGGAAAACATGACTTAATTAAGTTAACCTTCGCAAGCCCTGTCACTTAAAACTTTTATCTAGTCAAAAGGAGAATTAAACGGGATGTGTAAGGAATCAAAACACCTAGTTTGCCATATCTTGTACTGTGGCAGGCTTGATATTAAATGAATTCAATACAAGGTTGAACATAGGCAGGCACTGAATCAAATCAAAATGGATAGAAGCAATTAGTACACTGTATCACTCGTACCAAATGAACACTGGCTGTGCTGGTGACATGCGTGTAATGTAGGTGGAAGTGTGTTACACGTAGGACATGTGATATCACACATTTCTACCGTGAGGTTTCTTACAGCACGGTGAAAGTGGCCTGTTTCAGGATGCTGCGGGTGCTGGGTGGGTGAGTTCCACCTGTTTTCTGACGCAGACTCCTCCAGCTAGTGTGACCCAGCATTGTGTAACGCCCCGTGATACGGAGTCCCTTAACCCACGGGGTAGCAGAGCCTTGAGAAGCCTGTTCTCCCAGCTGGTTACCTACGGCTACAAGAACTTTTATTCTTTCAACTTGAAATGCCATTCTCATTTTGTCATTTTCTGTGGATCTAACATGACGTAATTTGGACACTTGGCTGCCCTCAGGGAATGAGTAAATATACACAGATTGATTTAGGGAACTTAGGTTAAGATAAGGTCTTCAGTAAACACTCCATTTATTACCTGATAAAGCTTTGTTCAGCCTACTGGATTAATGTCACATGCCAGAACTGGGGTTAATTTGGAGTCATTTACTTGGTTAGTGTGTTCCAGTTTCCTCTGGGGAAGGATCAGGTCAGTGTTTCCTGTCAATATGTATGATGCAGGAGAAGAATTCCTTAGGAGATTCGCCTAATCTTTTTTTGAGAATGCTTCAGTTTTTTGCCCAGGTGTGAAACAGGACAGGGTCATAAGTTTTAGAGTTTTTATCTTATCTGTTGACCTAGATATTTTCAATTATAAATCTGAGTTTTACCAGTTACTTGGTTGCCTGTGGTTTAGTTACTTAGATGCCTGTAGATTTCATCTTGGAAGCTATATAATTTCAGTCCAGTCTCTACATTTTAGACCACTCTCTGGGTTCTGATGGTCTATCTGTTCTTCTGCCTTTCATGATGACCATGAAATTTTGATTTTCACAGTTCCAGCTAGGAAGTGTTTGTGCTAAACTCCACACTTCTAATATGGCTGCTGGGAATGTGGACTCATTTTTTTTTTTAACTTTTTATTGATTTTTGAGAGAGAGATAGAGAGAGTACAAATGGAGGGAGGAGCAGAGAGAAAGGGAGTTACAGATTCTGAAGCAGACTCGAGGCTCTGTGCTGCCAGCTCAGATGCAGGGCTTGAACCCACAGACTGCGAGATCATGACCTGAGCTGAAGTTGGACGCCTAACCGACTGAGCCACCCAGGTGCCCCTGGACTCAGTTTTAATGTTATCCTCTTCCACTAGCATTCCACGTTTAACAAGCATAACTACACATATTTTTTAAGCAATTTAGTACTTCTGTCAACAATTCCTGATGGCAAGAGTAAAGTGCCCTTCCCAAAGATGTCCACAGCCTAATCTCTTGAACCTGTGACTATTACCTTACATGGCAAAAGGACTTTGTACGTGTTAGTATAAACATTTGTAATGTTGTATAAGCATTAATAATGTCCCCATCTTAGTGGATTATCCTTATCCTGATGGGACCAACATAACCACTTGAATCCAAAAGGCAGAGATCCTTTTTCAGCTGTGGAGAGTGACAGAAGAATGATCAGAGAGATGCATGCTGTTGATTTTGAAAATGGAAGATCAAGCCCATGAGGCATCTGACTTCTACAGAAGTATAAGATAGTAAGTTTGTGTTGTTTTAAGCCAAAATTTGTGCTATTCCATTAGCAGTAGAAAACTTGGGGCACCTGGGTGGCTCAATCAGTTAAGTGTTGCCTCAGCTTAGGTCATGATCTCACGGTTCGTGGGTTTGAGCCCTGCATCAGGCTCTGTGATGACAGCTAGCTCAGAGCCTGGAGCCTGCTTCAGATTCTGTATCTCCCTCTCTCTCTGACCCTCCCCCGCTTGCACTGTCTCTCTCTGTCTCTCAAAAACAGACAATGAAAAGAAAACTAAGCCTAACATGCCAGCTCCCCAGGCTTCTTGTCCTACAAAGAGCGATGACACAAGAAAAAGTTTGAACGACTAAACGGAGTTGCTGGATGCCCATCACTAATGGTGCCCCTTCTAGACGCAGCTAAGAGGGTCTGTATGCTGAAGCTTTATTCTGAGGCGGGTGGGACAGACAGCCCGTACCACTTTAAAGTCTGGGATGTGGTAAAAAAAAATTGTTTCATGCTATTCTCACGATGATATACAGAGGGAAGCGTGACATGGTTTTCCACACGCTCCTCACAGGCCTTCTGTCTTCTCCTGTTGTGGGAGGATCACAAGGCATTCTACCAAGACTCGAAACTGTGGCTCAGGCCTTTGTCTGTGTGGTCTGTGTGGATCTGTGCGAGGCAACAAGAGAAGACAGAGCTATTATTCTACATTCTAAAATTAGAGGAGGAAAATGTTTCATTGAGATTGCCAACTTTAAGAGTGGATCATGTAAGTTTGGAAATGTTGGAAGTAATGAGTAAGATTTCTGTAGAATAAAACCAACAAAGTAAAAGTAGGTAGGCCAAGAAATGGAGAAACAGCGCACCATTAAATTTATCAAATTAATTATTCTAAAGATATTATAACTATTAGACTTTCTAGTAGGAATAGCCATAATCCTCTACATATAGCTAATTTTAGTTATGTGATTTTCTCTTATATTTGAGAATTATTATATTAATATATAAAGTTAACATTGTAGGAGGTGATTATACCCTTACTGATTTCTACATGAAAGATATTCTAATTGCTAGTAAACTTGAAACTGTATAATTTCTATATTACTTTTAATTAGTGACATGGATGTATTTATCAATTCCAAGACATCTTTGTGTTGTGTTTTGAAGCTATAGTCTATGATTCTATTATTTTATTAATTTTTAAAATGTTTGCTTATTTTTGAGAGAGAGAGAGAGAGAGACAGAGCATGAGCAGGGGGAGGGGCAGAAAGAGAGGGAGACACAGCATCTGAAGCAGGCTCCAGGATCTGAGCTGTGAGCACGGACCCTGATGCGGGGCTCGAATTCATGAGCCATGACATTATGACTTGAAGTGAAGTTGGACACATAACTGACTGAGACACCCAGATGCCGCTATATATAGTCTGTGATTTTAGACATGTGGTATAGAGTACTCATTGTACCTTGGATTAAATCTTTACCTTTGAAATGAGTCAAAATGTGTCTTTAAACACAACTTTGTTGGAATGATGATGTTATTGAGAGCAGTTCAAAATGTGGGCATAGTGTTCTTTGAAATACCACTTAGCACAAGAGAGTGAGTGTGTAAACAGTGTGGACAACTCCATTATACATGTAGCCTCATGTGTAGACTACATGTAAAATGCTTATATATCCAATAAATAAGAACTCCAACCTTAGTGTGAATGTATCTTTAGAAATGATGATTCAAATTATTTAGAGAATCATTAATGAGACTTACGCAGATTGACTATACTTACGAAAATCCCTTGAAAGGTTGTATGTTGGGAAATATAATAGTACCCATTACTTTTTATTCCCACAATGACAAGAAAGCTGGAAACCAATGGAAAAGCTGCAAAAAACAAAAAAAAACAAGAAAAACAAAAAACAAAAAAACCCCAAAAAACATTTAAACACGTGTGTGAGGACATCAGAGAGCTTTAAAGTTTGCAGATAAGATGTGGATAATTGAATATTTTAATGAAGTTTAAAATTTTTAATTCTCTTGTATTCAATCTATATTTTTGCCCTTTCTTAATAATGGTTTCTTTGCTTTTTGTCTTGTATGGTAATGAATATTTTTCAATTTTAGCTACATTATTGGCTTTTGTGCCTGCATAGACATTAGAACTTTAGTACTTAGACCTATGTATCTATACAGATCTGAATTGTGTGTTTTCTGCCCTATCAACACCAAAGAGTTCTTGATTTTTTTTTTCAATTTATATTTCATGCCTGTATTTTTCCTTGAATTACTCAGGCTTACAGTTTTTTCAGGAATGATTTATTAAAAATTCTGTGTGTTTGTACCAAGAGTATTGTCCATCTTTCCATGTTTTAAGCAGCCAACCACCAAACTATATATATATAGTTTGGTGGTTGGCTGCTTATATAGAAGTATGTATATATACAATAGCACAGTAATATAGAAGTCAGTGTATCAGATTGTATATTCAAAATATTCATATACACTTCAATTTTGTTGTGAGAATTTAACAATATCTGTTGCTCATGATTAAATAGACAAGACCCATTCTTTTATGTCTAAGTGTTTTCCCATGGTTCTGGGAAAACAAAGGCAACTATCCCAATGGTTTTTTTCACTTAAGCTGACAAAATGTATAATCTCTGGGTGAAAGTCTAATCTATGTTATTAAATTAAGAATATTGTCAGAGTCAGGAGAACTCTCTCTCTGTACCTGGTGGTGGCTTATCTATTCATCTGACATTTAATTCTTGTTCTTGTCATGCATAAGCATGCATGCGAGGGTCTGACACTGATGTTTGCAGAGATAACTATAAAACAGGTTGCAAGAGGCCAAAATCTGAGTTGGAGGTTAATTAGGGATTCATAGATAATTCCCTCACTTCATTTGCTTCAATTTTATATATTTTTTGTTTTTGTTTTTCCCAGAAGGTCATGATCAGACAAGGGTTAAAATTTCTTCTATTTCAGTAAGGAAAGTATATGGAAATTTTAGCTTTGGAAAATCGGTCAGTGGGAGACATTGGATAATCAAGCGTGATTAATTATCATTTGTAGTGACTTATATCGTGGGTTATAGAGAAGAAGGATTTAGACTCTCAAAGAGTTTATTTGAATCCATCACTGTCCTTTTTACTGAGACATTTCTCAAGTTCTCTTTGGCCCACAAACAATGACCCTTTCCCATTTACAAAGGGAGATCAGATATGCTATTCTAGATATCTGGATATAATGCTAGCTGTTAAACTATTGTTTGATCTACTTGTCTGCAATCCATTTGCAGCAATTCAAACCACTACTGTTAGATATTTCCTTTGTACTCATAGAAGAAGTTGCTGGTCCTTTAGAGCTTACAGAATGTTAGTGAGAAAATTGTACCTGGGAAGCACCTGAAAGTAGTATGAAGATGGATCTGTCAGAAAAATAATACACTATATGAAGACGAGACTCTGAAAACTTTTACAAAGTGATATGTCTGTAAACTTTAACCACTCAACATTGTTTATTTCTAGTGATGACAGCATGTTTTTCCATGTTGAAATTATTAGTGCTAATAACAACATTAAAAAAAAACCAAAAAATTTGTATGTTTCCTTCTCAATTTGTGGAGCAGAAGCCAATATATAAGAGAGGAAAATATAATTCTAAAGATAATGACTGAGTATTTTGAGAGATCCATAAAATATTTCTACTTTCTATCAATTAGTATTGCTTTTGTTATAGGTTTATTTGTTTAAAAATTACAACATAATTTCCTTTCATGTGTTAATATTTCAATTTTCATCACCCATAAGTGAAAAGTAAAACTAAAAATGAACAAAATCAAAATAAAAAAATAGCAAAATAAAAAAAATTAAGTACCAAACACAAAAGTTACTTTGGATAAAATTTATGTGAAAAAATATCTCAATAACTCCATTTTTAAAATTTAAGAATATTTTGCATATATTTTAAATAAAATACTTACTCTTAAAATGATATATGTAATATTACTTTTACTTTTTATTTTTTAAATTTTTAAAAAATATTTCTTTTTGAGACAAGAGACAGAACATGAGCGGGGGAGGGGCAGAGAGAGAGAGAGAGAGAGAGGGAGACAGAAATCTGAAACAGGCTCCAGGCTCCGAACTCTCAGCACAGAGCCCAATGTGAGGCTCAAATGCATGAACTGTGAGATCATGACCTGAGCTGAAGTCGGATGATGCTTAACCGACTGAGCCACCCAGGCACCCCTATAATATTACTTTTAAAAGTAACTTTTAAATTATTTATTATTTTTTTTAATTTTTTAATGTATTTTTTATTTATTTTTGAGAGAGAGAGAGAGACAGCGTGAGCAGGGGAGGGTCAGAGAGAAGGAGTCACAGGATCTGAAGACAGACTCCAGGCTCTGAGCTAGCGGTCAGCACAGAGCCTAACGCGGGGCTTGCACCCACGAACCGTGAGATCATGACCTGAGCCGAAGTCGGACGCTAAACCGACTGAGCCACCCAGGCGCCCCTTAAATCATTTAAAATTGGGAAAATATGGTAAGTATTATTTGCCAAATAGAATTAAAATTTTATACAGTTTCTGTATTTTCTTCACTTGTTCTTCCTAAGTTTTACCTAGTAATGTTCTTATTGTATAGGTTAAAACTTTATGTTGTCACAATCTCAAAATTTTGTGACTATATGAATTTCATTTTTGTTTGTGATCTGACATTCTAGGTTTTATTATACATTTTTTCAGAATTTGTGTGGAGGGGAGGGTTCTTCAATATGCATGAGAAATATTTATTATTCCCTTCTAAATTACCAACAGAGCGGATTCCTACATTTGTGCTATAAGTCAAAGCATTTTGGTAAAATGATTAAATGGATAGGTTGTTGATTTTATTTCATTATAAGTATGGAAGGTTCTTCTAGATCAAGGAAAGTAATAAGAGTGATAGGTTATTATAATGTAAAGTTTATCAATGTACAAAAACTAACAAAACACAGTGAATTCTTAGGGCAGCACAGGATGAGAGAACACCACTGCCCCCAAGTGTCTGATTGGAGGTGTTTGATGCCCAGTGTCTCACGGGACTAGAAAGTCACTATGTTGCTCATTCTTGTGCTGTAGTCATGCAGGATAATGCACATACTGACCATTATCTGGGGTGGTGACTTTTTAAGTCTTAATTATATGAACAGTCATTAAAAAATTGGGTTATCTACTTTTTTTTTCCTGGGAGGGTTTAAAAGAAAGAGCATCATCTTATGAATTTACCAACACCATATTTACCCAAACTATAGTTTTGAGAAAGAATGTAAGAATTAAAAACAGAGCTCAGATCCAATTTCAACTTCATATTTAATCCTCTGAAGATTGTGTAACTAGCAGAGACTTGTTTTTTTTATTGTATTTAGTTCTACATCACAGTTTTATTTTGAACATAATATGGTTATGGCATGATTGTTTAAAACAATCATTCTTCACAAGTAAACATCAGTGGAAGTTTTCTCTGTCTTAATCTCCAACATAAATGTATGAGTAGTGGATACAGTTATATGGCTGCCTACTCACCTGGGTATCTTAGGTAGTCCTCATATAGCAACTTTAGGGATACAGGTTTTTTATAGTGATTTCAAAGAGATCCATTATGAAATTTCATAGTGCAATAATTTTATGAGTCTCCTTTAACTACTAACATTGAGTTGGTAGTATTGTCCCATGTTAGGGTTCTTTTACTTGGAATAAAAGAAATTTCATTTAAAAAGTTAATCAGAATAAGCACCATAAAATGAAAGGCTAGAGATTTTAATTCTGAACCTATAGCTTAATGTCTAAAATATTGTGCTCTACTTGTGTAATTTAGACATTAGGTCAACTACCCTGAGGTGTCATTTCTGACCTGTCAGTTTGACAATTGAAATTGGAAATTTATAACACAATCTGTTGATAAGACTATGGGGAAAAGGAACTTTCGTTCATCGTCGAAGTCCAAAATACTACAAATTCTGTGGAGGAAAGTTGGAGACACCTGAAAAATATTATGTATGCATTTATCCTACGAACACACAATCTGTAGAGAAATGCTTCTATAAATAAGTAACAACATATGTACAAAGTTATTTATTTTGGCAACATCCATGATACTTGGAAACAGTCTAATTGTAGCATGATTGCATAGGTGTAGGCTGAGGGATTAGTGAAGGTACTAAATCTCCTCTAAGTACTTTATTTTTATATAATTAACATAGAGAAATATTTTACATATTAAAATATAAACTTGCATTAAAAGGGAAAATGTCATACATAAGAAATCAATCACAGCGTTCTACTCCTAAAGC
>NC_043705.1:127641013-127687100 GCF_006229205.1 Suricata suricatta | reverse complement strand
TCTCTCTGTCTTTCACCAGGGGGAGCGGAGGAGGGAGAGAGAGGGACGCAAAACTTGAGAGACTATTGAATGCTGAAAATGAACTGAAAGTTGAAGGGGAAGGGGGAGGGGGGAAAAGAGGTGGTGGTGATGGAGGAGGGCACTTACGGGGAAGAGCACTGGGTGTTGTATGGAAAACAATTTGACAATAAAATAGTATAGGAAAAAAATGAGTAAACATTAAAAATTTTATTAAAAAGAATAATTATAGTAATTCACTTTAACACATTAAAATGAAAAAACAAAAAATCTATGAGCCCAGAAGGCTATGACTTATAGTATAATAGATACCAGAAATGTAAACAGAAGAAAAGACTTGGAAATCACCATCTTAGAACCTTCAGTAAATAATCATAAATTCAGACAAGGTTCATATGTTTGGTAAATATTATCAGTAGAAAGCGGCTTGAGGACAACTGATTTTATGTTGTCAGATTATGACCATATGTTTTAATGACTAATTAAAGATGGAAAATGGACATTTCAATGAATATATCTGGCACTCATTAACATTTAAATGTGATGAAACAACATCTCTAAGGTTAAGACAAATTGGCTCTTCGTGTCTTCTGATACAGCATGTTATGAAGTACCATAAATCTTCACTTTTGAAGCGTTCTGACCAGCAGTTGATTCTTATTATAGCCAAGACTCTAAGTCTAACTTAGATTTGCAGGGAATAGAACACCTTCAATGACACAATGAGAAGAATGGTCAAATGCATACAGAGCCTAGTCTCTTCTACATAAAGATGGACTTGATTTTTTCATAAAATCAGTGTGTAGGGAGGGAAAATGCAAAAAATAATCTTGATTAGATCTCAGTTGGAAAAAACACAAAACCTATAAATTATTTTTGGAGACATTTGAATATGAGCTGTATATTAAGTTCTATTTTGGGAATGCCGTTAACTATCTTAAAATGATACTGTTATTGTTGCTCTGTAAAAGAATTCTATAAACATATATACAGAGAGGCAAAGCATGTAAGAGTGAAATTAGATGCAATATAATTATCAAACTTTTGTATGTTTTAGAATTCTAAAATCAGAAAAAAAATAATTCTCATTCTATCAGAAATTTAATCTGGAATTTATGCTTTTCATTTTTCTATGGAAATAAAATTGAAAATGTATCATTTAGACCAACAGACAGGACCAAATTCCAGTTGGCAAGGTTGTGATAGGCCATATCTAGTTACTGTAAAAATGATAGGTTATCCTAACCCAAAATTTTTGATATAGTAGAGTATGATATGAAAAAATATATTTGTACTCTATTTTCTCTATGCTTTACAACTCTCTATGAAAAAAACTAATTTAGGTTCTAGTTCTGTTTGTCTTAGAGATACAAATGAGCAGAGAAATTAATACTAGGCTCAACAGATCTGTGGGAAAAGGTAAGCAATACAATCAACATCAAGGTTTTTTCTGATATTTATATGAATCAAAGGTGAAATATATACAAGTAATAAGAGTGTAAGATTAATATGTTAACAAATACTGCAATACTTTGTTTTCAATAGCTCAGCCCTTTTCAAATGCAAAATTAATCTCAAAGATTTCTTAATTATGTCATAATATTACACAACCATTTAAAAGCCTTGTTCATATGATAAAGTATCATCAACAATGCCGCCTTGAAATGCACATGATAAGAAAATATATAGTATAATTCACCTTAATTTCAAAGGAGAACTTATAACATCATGATATTACCGTATCTGGTATTAGATTGGAAGGCCAAATTAACTTGAGATATTGGATACATTTTTATTATACAAGTATGATATTCTAATAGCTAATTACATCAGGGAATGATGGGTCAGGTTAATTTTAAACTATTCTTTTTATATAGCTTAATATTTAAAGGTCATTAGGGTAAGGGCAGCCTTCATATGTTCAAAATTCAAGTAGATTTTTCTGCTTTTGTGGCTTAGAATTATTTTCCTCAATCCAAGTCCAAATCCATTCTGACAGTCAATGTCATCCCCTCTGTTTTATGAGCAGTATAGTAAATCAATGTCAAAGGAATTGTTTTATTCCTTTTCCAATAACTAGCATTGATTAAATATAGTGTATAGATTGCGTAGTTTCTCTTTCTCTAGATACTTCCTCCCTTTTGAATGCAAATACTTCCCTTTTCTGACAGTATTTGGCTTCAGCAACTGATTGAATTTAACTTACTAGTATAAAGGAATAAAATATTACCTGGCACGCATGAAAAAATCCATTTATAAAAAGTAAAATGGTTTTAACAAGTATAATATATTGTTATCCTCTGCCATTTCAGATTAGGATCCATTTTTAGAGTATAAATCATTCAACTTTTACTTGTCTCTCTACGTATAATCATTTAAGGGGGTTTAAAAGCTCCCATTGTTTTCCCCATTTGCCCCTACTTATCCTTTCCTCCCAAGATGGAAAAGCTAATGCAATTGGGTCAGAGCCCAAGACTCCAAAAAGAACGTTTTACCTAGTAGGTGGTACATAATAGATGACACACATGTGTGTGATAAAAATAAACTCTCAGATCATTTTTAATATATTGAAAAAGTGGATAAGTCTATTTTTGACAATGGTAGGAACTCTTACACTATACCAATATGCCCCATCTGTCAGTACAATAATTAAAATGCATATACTCATAAAATATATACATATTATAATTATAAAGACATTGGAGGGCTGCCAAGACAGCCTGATATTGAGAAATTTAGACCCCAGAGAGGAAAAGAAAATCACAGAGAAGAGAGGCTGAGACATGGTAATTTTCTTCTTGAACTATTTGCCATGTATTAAGCTATCGGGGGAAAAAAAGCTAAAAGAAGCTGAAATTTGAGGACAGGTATTTTGTTGGGTTTTGTTTTGTTTTGTTTTTTGTGGCTAATTTCGTAACATTGATGAACCAAAATCAGTTCAGAACATTGCACAAAAAGATGAATTGTGTGTCTAACAAAGTCATCCATTGCCTGGGTCTTTCTTCATGGAAGGATATTTTGCACACAGCTGGAAATGTTGTCGCGGAACATTCTTTAGGTGACAGTCCGTTTCTGGAACGCCTCGGCTGCACAAAAGCACCGCTAGGCCCACTTGCAAAGAGGAACTCTGATGGCATAGTTCTTCTTTTGGGGCTCACGGACGCGGATGGCGCCAAAGCTCAAGCTCTCCTTTTAGCTGATCCTGCCCCGCTGTCCTCCACATGTGATGATCCCACTGGAGATTCTTGACGCCCCATGTCCTGGACTCTGTCCTAGCCTCTGCACCCTAGAGAGACCGAGCTGTGACAGCTGGAATTTGGAGCTGGATCACCTGCTGCTTGTCTTACAGTTAAGATTAGTGGTAGGTGTAACACAGGTAACTGTGCACAGAGCGGCAGACCAGCCTCGCTACCTTTCACTGGTGGCGAACGAGGATGACTTACCCATGGAGTGAAAGATACTCGCTGATGCCGTGGATCTTCAGAAGTTTGAAATGTTGATGAGGGAAAACAAGTATAAGGAAAAATGGACAGAATGGCCAGTCTAAACTTTATTAAGCCTCTAGGAAAAAATGGCAAGTGATTCAAAGTAGTAGGTATGAAAATGAGACGCATGGGACATCCAGAGAGCATCTTTCATGACATATCCTCTCATCTTTGGTAGTAGCAGTGGATAAAGAAAGCTAAGGAAATTTGTGTAATATTTAATCTTTTGTGTAGCGAATCACCAGCCCCTAAAGGAGGCTCAAACACTGATGAAAATCTCTAGAAGTCACAGACATTATTGGATACTTTCTCTATTAGTATGTAAATGAGATAGAATAGCACAAACACTACTGTTTTTAAACTTTGGATTGGACATTAGTAAGGCAAGGGGAAAATAAACAGAAATATTTGAGAAAATAAGTATGAATTTCAACACTATTAGATGAAATAACTAAGGGTATTTATCTTTTAAAAAATATAGGACATTTATTATATGAATTTAGAATTGACTGTACACAAGGCTAATTACAAAATTTGGTTACATTTATTTATACCAGTAGCTAATAGAAATTTAAATCTAAAAAGACTACAATAATAGTGATATCAAGAACACATACATACAAAGAAGCCAGAAACAGTAATAACTCTTGTGTAAGAATTTAAAACACTGAAAAAATAATTTAAAAACCTATACTTCTATATTCAAAACTACAAAACACTTAATGTTTGTAATGTACAAATCAATGCATATGTATACATATTTTAAATTACCATTGACAATGGTATCGAAAACATCAGAGGCTTATAATAAATTTAATAAAAAATAAATGCAACACTACTTGAAAATTATACAATGCCAGAAAATTATGTAATGACAGAAAGATGTCCCCAGCAAACACAGGAATGTCTAATATTCATCTATTGGGAACCTCAATGAAATACTTACTTTTAATGAAATTATAAACTTAATCTTAGTCATTATTAAAATTGATAAGCTGATTCTAAAATTCATTTGGAAATACCCAGGGCCAAAAATAGGCAAGGAAATCTTGTAGGAAACACTATGTTTGAAGATTTACTTAACTACATTACCCATTTACCTAACCATATCTTGCAAAATCTGTCAAAATCTAGAGTAACTGAAACAATGTGTCATTGGTGCGTAGATAGACTAACAGACGAATGAAGTGGAATGAAGTTTCACAAGGACTCTCAATCACCTTAATATCATAGAGGGATCGGTTACAGAGAGAAGATGGAGGGTAAGAAAATGAGGTTGCTATAACAATTAGCATACTAATTCTAGAGCACAGGTGAAATTAAATTACTTCAGAAAGAGGGGCGCCCGGGAGGCTCACGCGGTTAGGTGTCCAGCTTCGGCTCAGGTCATGATCTCACGGTTTGTGGATTCCAGCCCCGCGTCGGGCTCTGTGCTGACAGCTAGCTCAGAGCCTGGAGCCTGCTTCAAATTTTGTATCGTCCTCTCTCTCTGACCCTCCCCTGCTCTCACTGTCTCTGTCTCTCAAAAATAAATAGAAAAATAAACAAAATTTTAAAAATAATAAATTACTTCAGAAGGAAAGATTTATTTAGGTGATTGAAAAATGAACAGGAATTGAATGGGTTTCTTATATGATGGTTTCTAATTTCTATATTAAACAGGAGGGAGGAGTCGGATAGACCGAACTGATTCATACTTCAGTAAAGAACAAAGCATAACTTTCCTTGTCTGTCAACAGCAACATTGTATTTGTCATTAGTGCTCTCTATCCATGGTTGTTTGGTGGCCTGGTTGGGAAGTCTGTTCGCCGTACACACTTAGGAGCTAAGCCTGACTGACCGCCATCATCGAGAATGCTGCTCAGTTCTGTGCACCAGGAGAAGGATCTACCTGCAGGCTCTCAAGCCACCAATTAAACAAACTGGTCCATGTTTAATTCATCCTTTACTATCCAAAACGGTTGTATAGATCTACCCTAGAGTCAGTTCTATCTTGTGCCTGGAACAAGGGACAACCACAAATATGTGACTAACACTAGTGATGGCCTCAGGAAGGATTTTAGAGATTTGTACTTGCTGCAGGGAATGGAAGAGCTACCCAGAAACAACAGTGTTAGGGCTGGCGATGCCAGCCTACCTAACATGGATCTGTAGGGACCGTTGTCTTCATTAATGGCTTATATTGCCCACCACCTCTGAATAACTGGTGAAAGAACAGAGAAAAAAATTATTTAACAGTGTGCAGAGGAAGGATTGGGAATTAAAGCAATGACACTTTTCCCTCAGGTCTTGGAAAGGAAAGATTATGGTGAAAGAAAGTTTATTTTATTTTTATAGAAGCAGTGGGAGTGTTAAATTATGTTTGGCAGGGTATGGAAGAAAGCGAATGTGGAGATGCTTGAACAGAGGGCTCTAGGGACAAGGAGATCATTTGAGTAGTGAACTGGCCATCACTCATGACAAATTATTCTTCACATCCTGAGAAATGTATGACTCAGGATGAAAGCTAACAACATGAGCTGAGCATTCTGACGGGTTCTAATGTTAAGTTCTTCAACCCTAATTCAAAACAGTTTCTCGACCTCTGTGTTTCCCCTGTAATTCCCCATCATTGTAAGCTCGGTCTGTGGCCTACACTCTTTCATTAATTCCTATGTGTACCCTTTTGGTACTGTTAGTTCTGTCACAGGATAGAGTTTCTACTTAGCTTTTTTATAAAGTGTTATTACTATTTTACCAGTTGCTCTTACTGACACTGCAGCTTTGAGTTTTGACCACTGAGTAGGGTCTTGAAACTGCTGATGGACATTATTAGGTTTCCTTCCAGGAGAGTTGAACTCTCTTGATGATTTTCACATCCGTTTACATTTTCCAAAACTATACCTGTTGCTAGTTTGTCTTCTGTGTGCTTCTCACCTGAATATTCTGGGGCTTTTCCTCATGATATCATATCATGTCCCTGGTTCTGAATAGATTCCTGAATTATACTTTAGACTTACATCTAAGTTGCTACATTTGGTTAGCCACTTTCTGTGGTCAGCTTCTCAGAATGTGTCTATGCCTCTATTTTCTGTCAAACTCAATCCCAGGTTCTTTATTATATCACACTGACTTTTTTTTTAATTTTTTTCCTGTTTTTTTTTTTTTTATTATTATTCTTGAAGACAGAGAGAGACAACATGAGCAGGGGAGGGTCAGAGAGAGAGGGAGACACAGAATCTGAAACAGGCTCCAGGCTCTGAGCTGTCAGCACAGAGCCTGACGTGGGGCTTGAACTCAAGAACCTTGATACCTTGACCTGAGCTGAAGCCGGATGCTTAACTGACTGAGCCACCCAGGCGCCCCCGCCTTTTTTTTTAAATCATAGACTCAAATACTTTTCACATAAAGCCTTTCAAAGAAAACAAGCATACAATATGTGCATTTGAAAAACAAAACAAAACAACAACATTTTATGCCTACAAATTCCCCACTAAAATAAAAGAAATATCCTTAATACATCTCAGTGATAGGAAAGGAAGTATATGCAAGATTAGTTGTCCAACAGGAACTAATAAGATATTTAGAAGAAATATAGAGACATTGTATCATATTTTGTCTTAAATACTGTTTTTATTTTTTCTAAAATAGTATTTTCAGTATTTTTTCAGAGTGCTTTCTATCCTAAATTGACAGTATGGTATCAAATATAACTTATGATAGTTTTGTTTGTTTTGCTAGGTGCCTCAAATCATAATGTAATTAAAATTTTTATTTTTTCTAAATTTTATTACAGGTGCAAGGGGCTAACTGGGCATTAGAATATTTATTATAACAATGGTTTGGGGAATAATAAGAAAACATAACCAAATTACTAGTATGTATATATAAGTACCATTTGTTTAGTCAATTAGTTTTTAATACTGTATTTCTTGATCATTTTTTAAATCCGAAAAATTACATTTTAAGTGCTATTATAAACACACAAAAATTTTAATATTTTATATTATCTTACTTTGATTTCTAAATCACAATTCATATAAGATGCAGTCTTGGGGCATTCTAATAAAAGATAATCTTCATGATATTAAGTGATTGGCACACCAAAATGATTGGTCATTTCTAAGCTAGGGATGAGGCACCTGGGTGGCTCAGTCAGTTAAGTGGCTGACTTCAGCTTAGATGATCTCACAGTTCGTGGGTTCGAGCCCTGTGTCAGGCTCTATGCTGAAAGCTCAGAGCATGGAGCCTGCTTCTGATTCTGTGTCTCCCTCTCTCTCCGACCCTCCCAGCTCATGCTCTGTGTCTCTCTCTCAAAAATAACTAAACATTAAAAAAATTAAACAATAAGCTAGGGATAAGTAAAATATGTGTAAACTTATTATTTATAGTCCTCTAAATCACCATTTTTTCAACTAATTATATACAGAAATCAATATTTATAAATAACTCATTGATATGAAGTGTCTAGTATATATTTTAGTATTACCAAGCATAATAGTGTCATGCAGAGAAAGTCTCTATTAATAATTTATTTCAAATCATATCACAATAATTATGTATCTAGAGAAAATGTCCTCCATGTTGAATGAAATGATGTGATTTCTGGGTGTATATAAGTATATTTTGCTACTTAATATTTAAATAAAGTTATTATTTATAGGTTAGATTTTATATGTGTCATATAATTCTGTCTTTAATATATCTGCCTGTTTTCAGGAGGTAAGATCATTAATGTGGATCCATATGTACTAACGAAGTAGCTTCAATATCTATTTTTACATTTTGAAAATATTGAGATATTAATGAATTTGGTTGGGAAAATAATACTATTTTTTGAGAGGAGAAAAAAAAGCAAACTACAAATCCTTATATGAATTTATGATTTTAAGAATTCACAGACATTGGAATTGAAAGGTACCCACATGTTCATGATTTTCTCGGAAGAAGTACAGAAGACAAATGTGAAGGGATATGTGTTTTTAATTCTTTGCATTTGTACAATGAAAAATTATGAGTATTTAAATATAACTCCAAAATTTTTGTAGCATTTTAATTCCTAGTTATTTAGGGATCCAAAATACAATTTCCAATTTTTCCTAAAACATAACAAATTACACACAGGTAACTTCATGGAAAAATATGAGAGATTATTTATCAGGATGATGTTTATTCAAAAATAAAATTTCTTGTATGAGTTTCTTTTTCAAAAAAAGTAAGTGACAAATGTTCCTTTCTGAACACTGTGATAGAAGGCAATCAATATGTCTAGCAGCTGCAGCCCACTGCTTTGCCAACAATTCATTCATTTGATTCTCTTGAAAAGCATTTTTCTTCAGTAATCCTACCTGAAGATAACTCTATTATTCCCATTTACTGAATTACTTATTTAAAAAAAATATTTATTTTAAGAGAGAGAGAGGGAGAGAGTGTGTGTTTGAGAGAGAGAGAGGGAGAAAGAGAGAGAGAGTGAGCAGGAAAGGGGTAGAACGAGAGGGAGAAAGAAAATAAGCAGGCTCCATGTTCAATGCAGCTTGACTTGGGGCTCGTTCCCATGAACCATGAGAGCATCACCCAAGCCAATTTTAAGAGTCGGACACTTAAACAATTAAGCCACCCAGGGGCCCCCTTTATGACCTCTTCTTTCGTTTTTCCTGACTACAGAGTATATAAGGAGAAATTGAACATGTGGAAATACAACTTGTATAATAGAGTTTTGTCGGGGCGCCTGGGTGGCTCAGTCGGTTAAGCCTCCGGCTTCGGCTCAGGTCAGATCTCATGTTCGTGGGTTTGAGCCCCGTGTCAGGCTCTGTGCTGACAGCTAGCTCAGAGCCTGGAGCCTGCTTCTGGTTCTGTGTCTCCTTCTCTCTCTGACCCTCCCCCTCTCATGCTCTGTCTCTCTCTGTATCAAAAATAAATAAAACATTGAAAAAATTAAAAAAAATTAAAAAATAGAGTTTTGTCAATCAATACCTGTGAAACATGATTAAGTATTTATTCTATGATTTCTCTCTCTCAAGAAATATTTTCTACTTTTTATCACTTCAAAGAGTATGAGCTATTGACCAATAATTATGATGCTTTTTGCTCTAAGTCATTGTCCCTTAAATACAAATAAATATTATACCAGGTACTTACAAAATAAGTATGTCTATACTGTACCTGCACACTTGTTCAGCAGAAAACTATGCCACTTTCATCACCAGCTGATTATTGAAATAGGTGAAAATAAAAACAATTGGTACATTAAAAGAAATTTGGCAACATGTTTGGTATAGAGATCTTGAAAAAGTAAATGCTCTAACCTATATTTCCAGAAGATGTTTTTTAATATATTGAACTATTTAATATTTGAGTTAAATTTAAATTAATTTAAATTAAAAATAGGCACCAAGAAAATAGACACCAATTGTACCTTGCTTAATTTTTATTTCCCTACTAAAATGTTAGTTTCTAAGATGTGAAAATAATGTAAATATCCCGAATACCTAAAAAGTAACCTAGGGGTGCCTGAGTGACTAAGTCAGTTAAGCATCCTGTTATAGCTGGGGTCATGATCTCACTGTTGGTGAGTTCAAGCTCCACATCAGGCTATGTACCAACAGTGTGGAGCCTGCTTGTGATTCTCTCTCTCTCTCTCTCTCTCTCTCTCTCTCTCTCTCTCTCGCTCACTCTCTTGTTCTCTCTCCTCCTTCAAAATAAATAAATGTTTAAAAAATTACCTAAACTGTCCAGACATATATAATAGTAATGAAAGAGAAGGAACTATTACAACTTGAGGAAACAAAAGAACATTTAACATTCAGGGACATGCTTTTAAGTGTAGCAAGATTTTGGATACGATTTACCTCTCATGCTTAAAATATCGAAAGCTTTTGGTAGTGTTGACAAATACATTAAGAAGAAGGAAACATTTACAGCTCTATCAAGTGAATGCAGTGTGCAAGACACCTCTGAGAAACATGGGGAAAAAACATATTTGGAAAGAAAGAAATAAGTGAGTTAAGAAATGCTACTCAAATCAGATTTATTTTCCATACTGAAGCATATTTCCTTTGTATTGAATCTACCCAGTGAAATACCAGTCCAATTATTCTATATTCAACATCTTGTTCAGAATTTCAGAGATACTAAAAAAATATATATTTTACTTCCCCAAATATTTATCTTTTTCTTGATGATTTTTTATTTCCAGAAATCTTGGGACTTAAGAGATGTGTATCTTTGATATCAGAAGTAAGTGAAACCTTGATAGCATTGTAGGTAGGCCCAGGGACAAGGGTTATACTCCTCAGGACCACTCTTTCTGGTTTGCTTGTTCAATGATGGGTCACAGTAGCTGGAAAACTGGCATATAGTAGATTCTCAATGAATACTTTTGATGTGTAAGTGGAAGTAAAAGAAACAATGGAGAAGCAGAAATATTACAAAAGAATTGAATCCATCACCAAAAAATATCCATGTGAGATATTTTACTCCCTAAATAAAAAAAATTACTATCTAAATATAAATTGTTGCAAATACCTAACAAAATTCACATATTGGATAAAATTGGAAAAAAGGGAATATAAGTTTTGAGTGTCATAACTGTTTCATATGAAAGAGGTGAGAGAGGATAACATATAAATTGCAACCTCTCATAAGGCACATCCAAATAAAAACAAAATAAATAGAATGAGTAAATAAAATCAAATTTTCAGTTGGGAAAATAGTACATTATAAATTAGTTTTAAAATATGTTATTTATTAAAAAACAGAATTGAGCATCTCTCTATTGAATTTTAATAGTCTCCTTTATTATAGGTCGCATGCATCCTACATAAAGACATGTGATATGTAACCAGACATGGGGAAATATGTTTCATTCAACAGTGCCAACAGGAGTCTGTGGTTTACTAGTGATACTTTAGCAAAACAATGAAGAAAAAATCTGTCCTCACTGGCACCCCCCAGCCAAGAATGCTTATTTTGCTGTCAAATTGTTCTCCGGTAGCCTTGAGAAGGTTATAACTTGTGTTTTAGAGATAGCCCATAAGAACATCACTAAAAGTTTAAACTCCTCTACAAAAAGGGTTGTTTCAGTTTGTTGCTTTCACTTGTAAATGAACAGTAGGCACATTTTGATAAATCAGCCTATCAGTTTCTTAAAAATAAACTATGCCAGTGGCTACCTCCTCAATCTTTTTTGTAAACTACATTTTTAGAGCATTTTTAAGTTCAGAGCACAATTGAGGTGGTGATAGAGATTTCTTTTATATCCCCGATCCCCTCACATACACAGCAACCCCCTTACCAACATCACCCATGAATTATACAGTATTCCAGTCTTTGCAGATTGGCTTCTTTGACTCAGTAAGATGCATGCAAGTTTCATCCTTGTCTTTTCTTGGCTTAAGAGCTCATTGATTTCATTGTGCTATCTTCAGTTTCTTTCATCAGTATGTTACAGTTTTCAAAGTATAGGTCTTTTATGTCCTGGTTAGGTTTATTCTTGTATGTTCTTGTGTTGGTGTACTTACAAATGGGATCAATTCTTTAATTTCTCTTTCTGCTGCTTCATTATTGATGTATAAAAGTGCAACAGATTTCTGCACATTGATTTTGTATCCTGTGACTTTATTAAATTTGTTTATCAGTTCTAGCAGGTCTTTTGGGTTTTCTACATATAGTATCATGTCATCTGCATGACAAGTGAAAATTCAACTTCCTCTTTTGCCAGTTTGGAAGACTTTTATTTATTTTCGTGGTCTGATTGCCGTGGCTAGGACTTCCAGTACTATATTAAATAACAGTGGTGAGAGTGGACATTCCTGAAATATCCTGACCATAGAGGAAGATCTTTTGTTTTTTTTCTCATTGAGGGTAATATTAGCTGTGTGGGTTTTTCATAGATGGCCTTTGTGATATTAAGTATGTTCCTTCTACCCCTACTTTGTTGAGGGTTTTAAAAAATCAATTATTAATGCTGTATTTTGTCAGATGCTTTTTCTGCATCTAGTGAAAGGATCACATGGTTATTTTTTTTTTTTACCAGTGTGGTGTATCATATTGTTTGATTTGCAAATATTGAACCACCCTTGCAAACTAGAAATAAATCCCATTTAATTGTGGTAAATGATGTTTTTAAATATGTTATTGAATTTGATTTACTAGTATTTTATTGTGAATTTCTGCATCCATGTTCATCAGGGATATTGGCCTGTAGCTCTCTTTTTTAGTAGAGTCTTTATCTGGTTTGGTGTCAGGGTAATGCTGGCTTTATAGAATGGATTGTTAAGTTTTCCTTTCTGTCTTATTTTTTTAGGTAGTTTCAGAAAAATAGGCATTACCTCTAAAATTTGGTAGACTTCACCTCTGAAGACATCTGACTCTTGATTTGCTTGTGGGGAGTGTTTTGATTACTGATTCAATTTCTTTGCTGGTTATCAGTCTGTTCAAGTTTTCCATTTCTTCCTGCTTCAGTTTTGGTAATTTATCTGTTTTTAGAATTTGTCCATTTCTTCCAGGCTGTCCAATTTGTAGCCAGATAGTCTTTCATAATGTTCACATATAATTGTTTGCACTTCTGTGGGGTTGTTATTTCTCCTCTCTCATGTGTGATTTTATTTATGTGGGTTCTTTTCTATAACGCTGGCTAGAGATTTATCAATTTTATTAATTTTTTAAAGACCCAGCTCCTGGTTTCATTGATCACTTCTCTTATTTTTGTTCCTATGTCATTTGTTGGATTGGAAGAAAAAATACTGTCAAAATACTTGTACTATACAAATCTAATGCAATCCCTATCAAAATACCACCATTTTTCACAGAGCTAGAACAAATAATCTTGAGATTTGTATGGATGCACAACAGATCCTAAATATCCAAAACAATCTTGAAAAACAAGCAACGCTGGAGGTATCACAGTTGCAGACTTCAAGTTACATTCTAAAGCTGCAGTCATCAAGACAGTATGGTACAGGCAGGAAAATAGACACATAGACCAATAGAACAGAATAAAAAAACATAGTTTTTATAGACAAATAGACAAATTGTCTATTGATCTTCAACAAAGCAGGAAAGCATATCCAATGGAAAAAAGACATCTCTTCAACAAGTGCTGTTGGGAAAACTGGCGGGCTACCTGTCGAAGAATGAAACTGGACGACTTTCTTACAATAAGCACAAAAATAAATTCAAAATGGATGAAAGACCTAAATGTGAGATGGGAAACCATCAAAATCCTAGAGGAGGACCTAGCCAGTAACCTCTTTGAAATGAGCCATAGCAACTTCTTTTAGATATGTCTCCAAAGTGAAGGGAAACAAAAGCAGAAATAAACTATTGAGACTTCATCAAAATAAAAGGACTTTTGCAGAACAAAGGAAAATATCAACAAAACTAAAAGGCAACCTACAGGATGAGAGAAGATATTTGCAAACATGATATCTGATAAAGTGTCAGTATTCAAAATATATAAGGAACTTATCAAACTCGACAACCAAACGATGAATAATCCAATTAAAAAATGGTCAGAAGATGTTTTCCAAAGAAGACATCCAGATGGCTAATAGACACATGAAAATGCTCACCATCATGGCCATCAGGGAAGTACAAATCAAAACTACAATGAATTATCACCTCACACCTGTCAGAATGGCTTAAATCAACAACAGAAAAAACAACAGGTGTTGGCAAGGATTGGAAAAAGGGGAACCCTCTTGCACTGTTGATAGGAGTGCAAACTGGTGCAGCCACTCTGGAAAACAGTATGGAGTTTCCTCAAAAAGTTTAAAACAGAACTACCTTATGATCCACCAGTTACACCACTAGGCACTTACCCAAAGAATACAAGATTACTAATTCAAAGGCTACATACATGCACCTCTATGCTTGTAACAGCATCGGCTACAATAGCTAAATAATGGCAACAGCCCAGGTATCCACTAATTGATGAATGGATCAAGAAGTGGTTTATAGGGGGCCTGGGTGGTGGGAGCTCAGAATGATCTCATGGTTAGTGAGTGCAAGCCCTGCTTGAGGTGAGCTTGAGCCCCACCCACATCAGGAAAGCACTAGACCCTCTTCAGGTGACCCCCACTTCTCTCTCTCGCTCTCTCTCTCTGCCCCTCATGGGATTCTCTTTTTCTCTCTCTCTCTCCTTTTCCTTCTCTGTCTCTGCTCCTCGCTCACTTTCACCCTGTTTCTCTCTTTAAAAAACATAGTTTATATATACAATGGAATATTACTCAGCTATCAAAAATGTTGGCATCTTGCCATTTGCAATGATATGTATGAAACTAGAGAGTACTATGCTAAGTGTGAAATAAGTTAATCAGAAGAAAATACCATATGATTTCAATCATATGTGGAATTTAAGAAACAAACATAGGGAGGAAAAAAGAGAGTCGAACCAAGAGACATAATCTTAATTAGAGAGGACAAACCAATAGTTAGGGAGGTGAATGGGAGAGGGGAGATGGGTGAAATAGATGATGGAGTTTAAGGAGTACCATTTATTGTTTGGAAGTGTTGAATCACTCTATTATACACCTCAAACTAATATCACACTGTATGTTAAATAACTAGAATTTAAATAAAAACTTAAAAAAAAGAGCTCACTTATTTTTAGTGCTGAAAATATCCCATTGTTTGGATATACCACAGTTTATTCATTCATCCACTAAAGCCATCTTGATCACCTCCGGGTTTTGAGGATTTAGACAAAGCTGCAGTAATCTATGTGTAGGTTGTTGTGTGGACATGTTTCAACCTCTTTTTGGCAAATACTAAAGACTATGATTGTTGAATCAGGTGGTAACAGTCGGTTTGGTTTTATAAGTAACTGCAAAACTATCTTCCAAAATTCCTGTACCATCTTGCATTCCCACCAGTGGTGGGTTAGAGTGCCTGTAGCTCCACAATGTCACCAACACTTGTCAGTGTTTCTGATTTTGGGCACTTCTGTCAGAGTTTAGTGGTATCTCATTGTTTTGGTTTGCATTTCCCTGATGGCATCTGATGTGGAACACCTTTTCATATGCTCATTAGCCATCTGTATATCTTTTGGTAAGCTGTCTGTGAAGGTATCTGGCCCACTGCTTAGTCAGGTTGTTTGTTTCTTATTGTTGGGTTTGAAGAGAATTTATTTGTATATTTTGCATAACCGTCCTGTATCAAATGTGCTTCTGCAAATATTTTCACCCTATCTAAGGATTGTCCTCTAATTCTCTTGATATCACCTTGCACAGTGGGAGATTTAAATTTTCATGAAGTTCAGCTTATGTGTTATTACTTTCATGAACCATGCTTTTGGGGTGTTATCTAGAAAAGCATCATCATACCCAAGGTCATCAAGGTTTTATCTTATCTTTTCTGCTAGGTGTTGTATATTTTTGCATTTTACTCTAGGTCTGTGATCAATTTCTGGTTAATTTTTGTGAGGATTGTAAAGTCTGGGTCTAAATTATTTTTTTAATTTTTTAAGTGGTCTAGATTAATTTTTTATTTATTTTTTAAAAGGATGAATGTCTACTTGTTCTAGTACTATTTGTTGAAGATACTATCTTTGCTTATTATATCATCTTTCTCTTTTATCAAATATCAGTTGATTATATTTATGTAGATATATTTATGGGCTCTCTACTCTATTTTGTCAATCTATTTGTCTCTTGCCAGGACCACACCATCTTGATGACTGTGGCCTATTAGTAAGCCTTGCATTCATGTAGTGTCTTTCCTACAACTTTGTTCTTCTCTTTCAATATTATTTTGGCAATTCTAAGTTTTCTCTCTCCATATAAACATTCATTTATATGAATTCCCAAAATAACTTGCTAGAATTTTGACTGAGATTGCATTGAATCTGTAGGTCATTGGGAAGAAACGACATCTTGACAATATTTAATCTTCCTGTCTGCAAATACAGAATATGTCTCCATTTATTTAATTCTTCCTGATTTTGCTCAATAAAGTTGCATAATTTTTTCATATACATCTTGTACATATTTTGTTACACTTTCCCTTAATGTTTTTTGAGGAGTGCTATTGTAAATGTTCTTGTATTTTTAATTAAATTTTCTTAATCTTTATTTATTCTTGAGAGAGAGACAGCATGAGCAGGGGAGGAGCAGAGAGAGAGGGAGACACAGAATCTGAAGCAGACTCCAGGCTCTAAGCTGTCAGCACAGAGCCTGACATAAGTCTTGAATCCACAAACCACTAGATAATGAGCAGAGTCAAAGTTGGACACTTAAGTGACTAAGCGACCCAGGAGCCATTATTTTTAGTTTTAAATTCTAGTGTGTTCATTGCTGTTGGATAGGGAAACAATTGACTTTTATATATTACCTTGTGTTTTGCAAATTTGTTGTGATCACTTGCTGCCTCCAATGAGATTTGTTTTTGCTGTTTAGTTTTCTGGATTTTCTACACACATAATTATTTCTTCTGCAAACAAAGACAGTTTTATGTCTTCCTTCCCAATTTGTATACTTTATTTGCTCTTTCTTTCCCTTTCTCATTAGCAAGGACTTCCAATGCAGAGTTGAAAAGGAATGGTGAGAGAGCTCATTCTTGTCTATACCTAATCTTAGTGGGAGAGCTTTGAGTTTCTCACCATTAGGTATGACATTAGCTATATGGTTTCTTTAGTCTTTATGAAGGTGGGTTAAGTTTCCCTCTATTACTAGTTTTTTAAAAATGTTTTTATATTGTTTGAATTTTTAAATGCCTTTTCTGTATTTATTGATATGATCATGTTTCATTTTTCTCTATTAGTTTGTTATGATATAGTAATTGACCGTATATGTTGCAACTGGCAGGCATATCTGGGATAAATCTTACTTTGGCATGATGTGTATATTTTTTTTACATTGTTGGATTAGATTTGCTAATATTTTGTTAAAATTTTACATCTGTATTCATGTGGGGTTTTGATCTAGTAGTTTTCTTTTAATATCTGTCTTGTTTTTGATAACTGGATAATGGTGGCCTCATAGAATTAGTTAGGAAGGAAGTACCCTCTACTTCTATTCTCTTAAAGAAATTGTGAGAATTGGGATCATTTGTTCCTTAACATTTGTTCCTGGCAGAATTTACCAGTGAGATCATTTAGGCCTGTTGTTTTCTGTTAGGGATGTTATTAACTATTGATTCCATTTCTTTTAATAGATATAGGCCTATTTAGAGTGCCTGTTCTTGTGTGGGTTTTTCTAAATTGAGTCTTTCATTGCATTGGCCCATTTTATTTATATTATCAAATTTATGAGCATAGAGTTGGTCATAGTATTAATTTATTATTGTTTTATTGTCAATGAGATCTGTGGTTATGTTTCATTATTCATTTCTGATATTAATGTTTTTGACCTCACTCTTTTTTTCTTAGCCTGGATAGAGGCTTACCAACTTTATTGATTTTTTTAAAGGATCAACTTTTGGTTTCCTTGATTTTCTTTATTAATTTTATTCATAATTGTTTTGATTTCTGCACTAATTCTTAACATTTATTTTTCCTGTGCTTATTTTGGATTTAATTTCATATTTTTATGGATTACTAAGTTGAAAACATTGATGATTAATTTTAGAATATTTTTAGTTTTTAAAATATGCATTCAGTGCTATGAATGTTTTTCTAAGTGCTGTGTTTACTGCATCCTCAAAAAATTAAGCTGAGGTTTCATTTTTATTGAGTTCAAATATTTTTTTTAAAGTTTCTCTTCAGATTTCTGTTTTGACTCATGTTTTATTTAAAAGTATATGGCTTAATTTCTATGTATTTTAGGAATTTCTAATTGTCTTTCTGTTATTGATTTCTAGGTAAATTTTTTATTATTGTTTGTTTCAAGTTTTTATCTAAATTCTAGTTAACCTATAGTGTAATATTGGTTTCAGGCATAGAATTCAGCGATTCATCACTTACGTATAACATCTGGTGCTCATAACAAGTACCCTCCTTAATACCCATCACGTGTTTAGCCCATCCCCAGCCCACCTCCCCTCTATAAACCCTCAGGTTGTTCCCTGTGCATCTTATGGTTTTCCTCCCTCCCTTCCTCTCTTCTTTTTCTTTTCTCCCCTGTGTTCACCTTTTTTTTTTTTTCCATAGTGAGCTCTAGAAGCGGATGTATTCTGCTACTGTCAGATGAAGTAGTCTTCTGTAAATGTCAATTAAATTCATTTGATTCATGGTGGTGTTGAGCTCAATATGTCTCTACTGATCCTGCAGCCTTGTCCATTTCTGACAGGGGAGTGCTGAAATCTTCGACATGGAAGAGGATTCAACTATTTCTCTTTTAAATCTACTTGTTTTTACATTGCATTTGAATCTCTGTCGCTAGGTGTATGCCTGTTAAAGATTGATGATTGGTGTCTTCTTGGAGAGTTGGCCCTTTATCCTTATTTAATACCCTTCTTTATCCCTGATAACTCTCTGTGCTTTGGAGTCCACTTTTTTCTGAATTAATGTAGTTATTCCTCTATTTTTTATTAGTGTTATCTTGGTATATTTTTATCGTATATTTAATTTGAATCTGTATATTTCTTTATATTTAAAGTAGAGTTCTCAGTTGGTTCTAGTGTAATCCTATATACCCCAAACTCTTAAATTGTGGCTGGTCAGTGACTTGGATGAGGTTTTTTGGGATGCTAGTTTTAAATGGAAATTCATGCAAGAATAGATGGAAACATCTACAGACTATTGGGTGTGGGGACCAATTACCTGCATTTTAAACAAAAACTCCAAGTGATTATGATACACAATAACATTTGCTAATCAAAGCAATAAACAGGTTATACATATTTTTATGTACTTATGCAATCATTAAAAATACATTAATAATTTCTTAGTCAGATTTTTAAACAGGTTATTCAGTTATTTATAGAAATGAACAGGCTCTGAAGCTTCAGCCTTGAAGTGATATCTCCACTTTAAGAAGTTTTGATAGAGATGTTCGGATTTTAATTAATAGATTATTTCAAGTAACAGCGAGTTCAAAAGTTTGTTTTACTACACTCTCCCTTGTGAGAGAAGGGAAGGTTTTACTGGGAAGGTTTCTTTCAACTATTGAGAAATAAATTTTCCAAATCTTCAAGTGTTTATTCTCTTCTGGCATTCCAGTTCATTTTGATCTTCAATTTTATGGTAATGTGCTTTGCACGTGTTGTGTGAGAATTGTATACGTCTATTAATAATTTCTAGGGACGCCTGGGTGGCTCAGGTGGTTGAGCATCTGACTCCAACTTAGGTCTTGATCTCATGGTCCACGAGTCCTGCGTCGGGCTCTGTGATGGCAGCTTAGACCCTGGAGCCTGCTTTGGCTTCTGTGTTTCCCTCTCTCTCTGCCCCTCCCCCACTCATGCTCTGTCTCTCTCTCTCAAAATAAACATTAAAAATTTTTAATAATAATTTCTAAATATATAGAGCGATTCACTAATGCCATGGCAGTGTGTTGCTACATATGTGTTATAATCCTGCATCATATGTATCATTTTCTATTAAATTTGCACTACTGTATCATATTACAAAACTCCGATTTTGTCTTTTTAATTTTTACCATGCGATTAAGTATTTAGTTGTGTGCGTGGGCATGTGTGATGCCTCACAATAGGGTTACCGTGAGTGATTTGCTACGTCCTTTGTGTGTCGTAGATACCTTGCCAGCATTACTCTCTTCCGTGACCGATTCCCCATACAAGCTTCCTTCTTGATTCACGTGGTATCAAATGTATAGCCTGAGCCCCTTTGTGATACCTGCTTCACAAGATGTTGGCCTCCCAGACGTAGGCTACTGGAGAACTGGGGTGATCATGTTAACAATGGAAAGGTCACACTCTGAACACAGTGTCTCCGGCGACAGTTGTCTTGAATTCCCGTCACTGCTGTTTCTTTACCAATTCTTTTCGGAGCGGGCTGTCAGCCAAACATGGCTCGTGTGTGATGAAACTTCATGGATATGTGTCAGATGCTCGAAAATCTGGCATTCATATAATATTTTTCAATATTGTGAAAAGTCTATCCTCACATGTCTCTGACATATTCAATGAACCTGTCAAGTCTCAGGCATCATATTTTTTTCTTTATAACATGTGCAGCATTGACAGGTTCCAGGGGCTAGAGCAGCACATACAAAATGAACTATTTACAAAAAAAGTGTTACTTATACAGATGATCATAGAATCAGTGTTTACTTGTATGCTATCCTTATAATACAATGATACAATACAATACCATAATACAAGATATAATAATACAATGAGTGTCTTCGCTAAAACCATATATGAACTGAGTAACATTCTCCAAATGCCAGTAAAGAAAAAAGTTAATGATAAAGGAAACTGTATGAGCTCTTTATATCAACATAATAGCATATCTGTATTAGTGGGGAAAAATATCAATTACCTGTAAAATAATGACATATCAAATCAAACAAATAAACAAAACACAGAAATTTGGTTATCTCATCTCATGGTGGAAGCATTTCTCAAATTTGTAGAAAAACAGTGAATTGAGGAACCAAAATCCTGATTTCAGCATCTACTCAGTTTTCAATTCTGTAATTATATTTTAGACCAAATTTCTATATCCTTTTCAGTCATTGAACCAAAGCAGTACACGGAATTCCACAATCCTTATTATGTCTTAATACCAAGGCTTTATTGTTGATGTCCTGAACCCCATAAAGTGTGGGGCCTCCAAGGCTAACTTATTCTTACATGTTTTTGAAAGGTAGATAGTTATAGAGAAAAAGAAAAAAGCAATGATCCCAGATGAAGGACTAGGACTAAGGTTTTACGTTTGTTTTGGGTTGGGGGTGTAGTTGTGGGCACAAATCTTGGATCTTGAAGTAGAGGAGCATAAAAAGTCACATTTTTAAATTAAAAAAAAACCAGTTTGTTCTTTGTCAAGTATCTATGGAGTAAGAGCTACCAAATTATTTGCTCCTTTCAGTTCCACAAATCCTGTGGTCAATAGAAAATCCCCCTGAATTTTTGGAAAAAGTCACCATTATTCCTTGATTTTGGCTGCATAGTTTTTCTGGCATGTGTATTATCATTTGATAGTCAGTTTTTGGTTGACTGACTCAGTGAGTGATTATGTACTCTTTCAATTTACAGATTCAAGTCTCCCTCTCCCTCCCTCTCTTCCTTCCTTCCCCCACTCTCTCTCCTCTCCTCCCTCTCTCCCTTCCTTCCCTGTAAGTCTACTTTGTCTTTTGTGTGTGTGGTGGGGGGAGCTGGAAGTTGGGTGATTGATCCAGGATATAATCCAGGTTCATGCATTGAAGTTAACTGCTGGGTGTTTTTCTTTATTCTGAAAGAGTGCCACACTTCTCTTTGTTTTTCTTAAGATTGGCATTTTTTGTTAAATTTAGAAATATTTTATTAAATTAAAACTTAATATTTGTTTTGTGCTATTGCTTTGTCTATGATCCCTTTATCCTTATTTTTATATTTTATTTTCATCTTCTATTTTTATTATTATAATTAGCTGTGTTAAATGTTTTGTCTGTTTTACTTTAGGCCTTATAATGAAAGGATTTTATTAATGTATTTTATTTCTTTTTAGAGTTCTGTCACATTTTCTCATATACCTTCCCATTCTTCAATCATCTTACACTGATCACTGCTATATTTTTTAAAGATTCACTCTTTTTCTTAATTCTTCTTAGTTTTAAAGTATTGGTCAGAGTTTTAAGGTCTTGTTGTGGGCATGTCTTTCTATTAATTTGTTATTGGTAAGTATTTATTTGGTTTTAAAAATTTGCCAGTTCTGGGATGCCTGGATGGCTCAGTCGGTTAAGTGAACAACTTCAGTTCAGGTCATGATCTCACACTCTGTGACTTTGAGCTTCGCGTTGGGCTCTGTGCTGACAGCTCAGAGCCTGAAGCCTGCTGCAGATTCTGTGTCTCCCTCTCTCTCTGCCTCTCCCCCACTCTCATTCTCTCTCTCTCTCTCTCTCTCAAAAATAAATAAACATTAATTTTTTTTTAATTTCCAGTTCTAATTTTCACCAATTTGGCAATAGTTTCTGTTGCTCAAGTTGATATCACATGAGTTTCCTGGAGGAGGAGCAGATCAGAATAAACTGTCCAGTTTCATGATCCCAGAGCTCCCTCTTCTGTTATTCCTAAGAAGTTATTATAAATTCGGTATTCTCTGTTCTTAGCTCGGCTGCCTCTGCTTCCTCTCACACATTTTGCTTCACGTCTCGATCGCCCCAGTTGTTCCATTCAGGTATAATCTGGATTCTATTTTCAGCAGTTCCTACTCAGTACAAGGAGTCTTTGTCCAGAAAGAGAAATACATTTTGTTAATTTACAAATTCACAGGCTCCAGTCAACCTGATTCCCTGCAGTTTTTCTACATTCCCCTTATACTCATCTTAGTGCTTGTAACACCCCTCATGACTTACCCTCCTCACCTCCGGAGGGCCCCCCACCTTTTCCATTCGGTACCATTAGACAACTCTGTAGTTCTTTGGTTTTCATTTCTCCCACATAGTTATTGGTCTTCACACTAGTCTTGTAGCTGAAGGAATAATTATATTCCGCCCTGGTTGACAAGTTGGTCAGGATACCTTTTTACCTAGATGTGTCAGTGGGTCATTGGTTTTACCATCCTGGTTGTCCAGTCTCATTTTATGTGACTGTGAGAATTTGGGGAGAAATAGAAAGAGAAAGGAAAACTGTATTGCTTCTATTACCATCTCTAGATCTCTTGTTTTATTTTCAACCAACTCCTAACTGGTTTTTGTTCTTCCAAACTACTAAATACGCTTTTGTCAGAATATCCAATGATACGCCCTATTTACTATGGTTAAATTTTATATTACACAGTCTTTAAGCACTTTTATTATGTGCCTGTTATTCACACATTTTGTATTTTCCAAAGAATAAAATATATCAAAGGTTTACTTCACTAATGATGAAACCACCAGGATAATAAAACAATGTTCAAGGAACATTTGGAAAATTGAGTATTTATAAGCATCAAAGAAAGAACATTGGCAGAATATTACAAGGTTAGGAGCAAATCTTTCATATCTTCAGGAAATAATAGTACTAAATATGCAGAGTTATTTTTTTTAACTATGCAGCTGGAAACTCTAATGAACAGAAAGCTCCATTTTCACACGTACCTTCAAGGAGTAAATAGTACACAGAAACACATCCCTAGAGAATTAATCCTTGGATTCACCTGTTAGACAAGGCTACAGTGTGGCACTGAAGGATGACACCAACCTTTTTGGTTTTGGCCTTATCTTCCAGTTATTGAAATATTTCTAACAATAAGCACTCCTTTTATGCACATGACAATATTATAGACACTGAGGCCTACAGACACTGAATAATTTGCCAAAGATCACATTCTAGAAGGGGCAGAGCCCATGACTGAACGAACCCATACAGTGTGGCTGTAGGGACATTTCTCTTAATAACCGCACGTGCTTATTATCTTGCAGCAGTAAGCATTACTGAGTGAGTGAAATCAGGGTAAGATGAGGGAACTAACAAACCTGAAAAGAAAGACAATTAAAGAAAGACAGTTTTATTTTTTCCCCATGTAACTGTTTAGGCAGATGATGTTAATTTCAAAGTCAATCAGTTTTGTTGCCCATCTAGTTACCTAATAGGAGAAAAGAGAGGGGGGTACCATGGCTGCCTATGTGTGAGATTCTTTTTGCACCAAAGTACAAAAAGAACTATTTCATCAGATGAAAATTAGTGACATGATCTTATCTAACTGCAGATACCAGAGATGTCACAGTTTAGCTCTATGCCCAGAGTGAGACCTGGTGGTAGGTATGGTTTAATAGCTCTTAATCTAGATTCTGCTTGCACATATTGACTTAAAACTCATTATTTAACTTAATATGTCAAGACATTTCTAAGTAAATGTATTTATATTATTCTTAATGCCATTATAGTGTTTTATTTCAAAAAGCTTTAGGGTTTTTTTTTAAATCATAGTTTTACTTTTTACCATTTAGCTTCTTTCTGAATTTTATTATTCTACAAATGCTGCAAAGAATATCCCTATAACTAATGCTTTGAACACATTCTTAAAAATGTTTTCATATAAGGTTTTTTAAACTTCAATATTGTTAGGCAAGAGTGTACACATTTATATTTTACATTTTGTCAAATTATATTCTTCCTATTTTTTAACTTTATTTGTTTTGAGAGAGAGAAGGTGAGTAGGGGAGGGGCAGAGAGAGAAGGAGAGAATCCCAAGCAGGCCCTGCACTCACTATCAGCACGGAGCCCAATGTGGGGCTCAGTCTCATGAACCATGAGATCATGATCCGAGTTGAAATCAAGATTCAGAGGCTTAACTGACTGAGCCACCAAGGTACCCCTATAATCTTACTATTTAAGCAAGGGTTATTAAATGTTATTTTCATAAATATAAATATAAGTCCCTGGTTAATTACCTTAGCAGTTCTAGTTTTTTTTTTAATCTCTCCTTGTATCTATGATGTTTATCATATATAACTTTGCTATATATGGAATATTTTATTTTCCCAAGATGTCCCTCTACAATAATGTCTTCCATCTTCCTTTCTCTGGTACAATGTGATTTTGCCATTAGAAAATGAAATGTGGGGTGCCTGAGTGTCTCAGTCTGTTAAATGTCCAACTTCACCTTAGGTCATGAACTCACAGTTCATGGGTTCAAGCCCTGTGTCAATCTCTGTGCTGACAGCTCAGAACCTGAAGCTACTTCATATTCTGTGTCTCCCTTTCTCTCTCTGCCCCTTCCTTGCTCACCCTCTGCCTCTCTTTTAAAAATACATAAACATTAAAAAAAAAAAGAAAGTAAGGTCTAATACTGCCACAATGAATTAAGTCTGATTTTATAACTTGTTTATAATTAACAGAATGTGGTGGGATATATACCACACAACTTCCAGAACTCAGTCAGAAAGTTCATTCAACTTCTGCATGGATCTCTTTGCATGCTTCCTCTGGACGAAGACATCACCATGTAGAAATCTGTCTATTCCAGGGACATCATGCAGGAGTGGTCATATCTAGGCATTCTGATGTCATTTGAGAACAAAATTTCATCCATTTTAGTCCAAATGCCAGAAAGGTTTAGGTAGCCAATTGAGACCCTCTGGACTAACCTATCTACTAGCTGATAGTCCCTGAGGGACCACATTACTGACATGGAAAGCAGCAGCAATAGCCAGCCAATCTAATCGATAGTTCAGACAGAATCCATGATGGATAATAAAATGTCTGTTTTGTTAAGTCATTAACAAATGATTGAGGCTAGTTAGTTATGCATCCGTGGTAACTGGAACACAACATCTTCTCAGTTTGAGTCCATCGAACCTGTTAGATCAATGTGTGGTTAGTGGATATAACACTAGAGGATGTTTGACAGTACTTGCATATTTCTGCTTATTTCTTGATCTTCTGTCATCACTATTAGAAGAATATGGCCAGGCTAGCCCATTGTGTTCAGCAGGTGAATGTGTTTAGCAGAAACACAGACGGGAGAGTTGGTAGAAAGAGACTTCAAGAAATGATCCCAACCTAGAGTATAGTCTCAATCCAAGAACAGACAAACAAGAGAGCCCAGCACCCCACAGATCCTGGAGCAAACCCCACCGGAATCAGATGAGAACAATCAGGATCACCTGAACTTCAGCCAATGCACAGAGATGTTTTTTAATCTAGAAATAGATGACTGATGCATACATACTCCAATAAAATTTCTAACAAGAAAACAAATTAGGGTCAAAGAGTTTGCTGTGTTATTTTTTATATTCCACATGCTCCTTTGAGCATAATAAAAACCATTAAAAATGGTGTAACTGAATTTATAGTGTCTCACATTGCTGTGTATTTAATCTTAAGCATCTAAATTTTTCCAGTTTTAACCGCAAGTTAATACATATGTTTAGCTTTTCCCTTGATTGTATTCAAACAATAGAAATACATGTTTCTGAATATAATTAAGTGATATTTAGGGTGTACAGACAGTGTTGGCTAATTATTCTTGATAATGTAGAGCAAAAGAAGTCAGCAAAAACTGAAATCCAATCAGCTATTATGTAAAGAAATGTTGAAATTCACTGCCATTCACAAAACATTGTCATGATAAATATAATCTAAATACTTACTGCTTGTATGTCACAAATATTCCATTTGGAGAGACAGACTTTAGAGGTAAAATATTTTGATTTTATTTTTACTATGGACAAGATAGGGATAATTTTGGCAAGTTACATAGTATTTCCTTATTTTCTTTATTACCTTCTAATAATACCTCTCTACCATGGATACTGGTATGTGGATGTGTGTGGATGTGTGATGAAGATAAATGAGGAAAGGCAGTAAAGCAGACACACATCTTTCATTGAAGTAAAACAGACATAATTAAGGAAAGTGATAATTTGATTGAGAAGCCGACTCTCTTCAGTGAGGAAGGTTTTACATGTCATTTGTCTTCCAAGATTGGTATGTCATACATTTATTGAAAATAAGGAGTCCCAGGATCTGTCACTTTATAATGACACCCTATAATTAACAAAGAAATCTTGACACAAAGTGAGAGCTAGCTATTCAGAAGTCACCTTCATCTTTTTTTTTTTTTTTTTTTTTTTTTGGTTCCACTCAGCATCAGTCAGAACATTCTTAAAAGCTACCTATGGGGAATTTTTTTTCTTCTTCAGCAGATACATCTTGTTAAGACATAAAGGGTTAGTAGTGTCGGATCTTCAAACATGGCACAATGAATCTATATTACCATGAAGACTATGATCTTACTGATCAATTCTTCAAAGTTTCAAATGTTCAACAGAAGTGATAAGGCTTTTTAGCATAAACTACAAGTCCAGTGACATCAATCAACATACACATACTGCAGTCAAGAACCAAGTCTTCACACCAGACAGGCCACAAGATAATATAAATATGTATTGAGGAAGAGACAGACTAAACATGAGTATATGTAATTAAAATTTTTAAAAAGTAAAGACTTAGTAGTTTCTACTTTGCCATGATTCCAGTAATTTTTTGTTCGTGTTTCAAAATCCATTTGAGATAACTGAAACAAAACGTAGCAATTCTTTCAATATATTTGAGGCGCTATAACAAAATACCATAATCCGGGGGTGCCAGGGTCCGTCAGTCAGTGGAGTGTCAGACTCGTAAGTCATGATCTGTAACTTTGTGACTTTGAGCCCCACATCAGCCACTTTGCTGATGGCATGGAGCTTGCCTGGTATTCTTTCTCTCCATCTCTCTCTGCTCCTCCCCTGCTTGTGCTTTCTCGTTCTCTCTCAAAATTAAAAAATAAACTTAAAAATAATAATAAAATAAAATACCATAGTCTAGATGACTTATAACAACTCTTTTTTTCTTCTCACTGCTCTAGAGGCTAGGGAGTCCAAGATCAGGGTATCTGATCGGGCTCATAGAAGGAACCTTCTCTGTGTAACTTCAGATGGGGCCTCTCTTCCAAAGGCACTAATCTCATTCCTAATGACCTTATGATATAATCACCCCAAAGGGCCCCACTTTCTTTGTGTACAGTGCATGCACTATTTATAATAGCAACTATTCATGCTAAGTTAATTTCCTTCCAGTCCTTGATTTTCATTCTTCTACCCTTATCTCTGCATTTGTAAATCATTAACTGATAACTAATGATTCAGACCTTTTTTGACATGGGTATCACAAGGGAAAATTCTGCAGTCTGCTGTTCTAGAATGGATTTATCAGTGAGTTCTGCTTCCCTGGAGAATCTACCTTTCATGGAACCAGGACTGGACTTGCAGTTTCCCCAAAGTTTTTCCCTCAGTTTATTAACATTTAATATATGGACATTTATATTAAGTTTATAATGAATATGAATTTTATAACAATATTTAGTACTATATTCTCTATTTTTTAAAATATTTCCTAGAGTGTTCTAAATATTCAGTCATTTGGGGGGAACTAATGCTTTACATCATATTTCTGATAATGAGGCTATCCATTCTAAAAAACAATGCAAAACAAACACAAACAAACATAGAAACAAACAAACAAAAACTCTGCCTGAGTTACTCAGATGATTAGCCAGTGTTTATATCTAGATTTCTGTTCCATTTCCTCTTTATGTTTCTCACTTCAGGGGGGAAAAATTGTAGACAGAGAAACAGAGAAACTCGATAAGAAAAAAAAATCAAAGCCTTCGACTTTATATTAAGACACACTTCCTGACTTTTACCTAATTCCGTTCCCTTTTTCTTTATATAATATGTATTCACCATCACTCTGTGTGTTTGTGCTTGATTCTTTTTCACTACCATCTTTATTTTGATAGGATGGCTTTGGGGACTAGCATGATTTCCACACACACCCCCACCTTCACCAACCTACCACATATTATAATGGTAATGCTTGCCTTAGTTTTAGTATGCTATGGGTTAAAATAAGTGATTCTTCTTGTTTTGTTGTTGTTGTTATTTGTTTGTTTTTGCTTTAACAGACAAGACCGAGACCCAGCACATGTATTTAAACATACACTACTAGAATGAGTTATCTGATTGATTTTTCAGCATTGGGCATCATTGAAAGAAAAATATTTGAGTATTCTGTAGCTAAATTGTTTTTGATTTCTAAATTTTATGCAATCATAAAACCATTTAATGTTTTTAAATCATTTGACCATGGTATGATTTATACTGAAAGATTTATTTTGAATTTAAAGACCAAATCTATTTCCTCATTATTTTCTCAAGTAGAAATTTGGATTCTGACTCATCTGGTTTGAGATGGATAAATCATTATATATAGAACATGACATATGTCATCTATTGGCTGAAAGACATAGTTATATTGCCAGCAAATATATAGAATGATTATTCCTTGAATTTTATGAATATCTTTACTCAGAAGACAAATGTTAGTTATTGAATTTTTTAGTCTACTTTTCCTTCACTAAATTATAATAGAATAATTATAAAAAGGCATCAATATTCTGTATATAATTATAGTTCTCTTCAAAACTAAGTAGGTGTATCTGAAGATGCAAATAATTTGACTATCTTTTAATATATGCTTTGATTTAATCTTCACTGCCCTGCGTTGAGAATTGTACAACTGTGGAAACATCTGCATTTGAAAAATTTATTATTTTTCTACAAGTCAACACTATTTAAAACAGAAATATTTTGCATATTGTATAGTCAACTAAACAAGCTATCGTTTCATGCTTCCTTGACACTCATCACATAATGAAACCATTTGTTTCCTTAAAATCAAACAATCGTTGTAATTGCAGACGCGTTTATGACTATCTTCATCAAAACTGTGAGTATATTAATTTTTGAGTGCATAAGCAACTTTTCACAAAGTGATTACATTGTTTAAAATATAATGAGCAGAAATGGCATTTCAACAGATAATAAACCTTGTTTTTTCCCCTCAAAACAAAAATAATGCTTTCTGATTCTCATTATAGATATGGAATTGTCTATACAAAAGAAGGAGGGATCTTTTTTTCTTTACGCGCCTACTTCATCACTTTAGTTCCAGAAACTTGAGCTCACTTTTGAGGCTATTAGTATTTGCATACCTTTTGGAACATAAACTTTATAACTGCCTGGTTCTTATATATACATTCAAATATCTTCAATTACTTAAGCCTAGTTTCTATGAAGGGTTTTTGCTGTGACAATAATCACATTAGCTTTTATAAATTACCAACTCCTATAATATATAAAATGTCATATTTATAGGGCACTGCACTTCCGTGACCCTATTTGAGATAAGAAAAAAAAAAAACCTGAGGTTCAAGAACTGAGTTAATCAATGTGAGATCCAAGATTCAAATATAGACCAGCTGTACACTAACCTGTTCTACAAAGTCACACTGCTCTCATCGTCTCCATCAGTGGAGCGTATGGAAGAACTGATACAGGAGAATGACAGATTTAACAACTACAACAGCCACACGCACTGATTCATTCCTGTTGTCAATCAGGCATCTTAAATTGACAAACTGCCTATCAATACTACAACTGTAAAAATGAAAAAAAAATCAGCATAGCAAAAGTAAGCCTGCCCAAGGCATTTTTTAAATAAAAGAACATTGGGTTCTACTATCTACAGAGTTCAAATCAATTCTCCATACAGTAAATTTAATTACCTAAAATGCTACAGGGGGTATGAGAAATCTTGGTTAATTATTATATTTTCTAGAGAATACGGGGATTAGTTATTTGAAAAGTCTGGGAGCATAATAAAATTAGCTCAGTGCTAAACATATTATTTCTTCAAAGAGTCAGAAAGTACACTGGAGTCTTGCAGTTCCTCGAAGTTATCATTATAAACATGAATTATCACTCTTGAGCATGTATGGTTTGAACAGACTAAGAGAATTGAGGGAGGGAAAATTCTAAATGAACTGACTTCTACCGAAGATAGTTGAGTTAATCACTAGGCCTGGAGGGTACTATTTAACACATTTTTGTTACAATGTTAAGTTAAAGAAGACCTCAGCAACCCATTAGAGACAGTGTAGTTTTCTAAGTATAAAAAATACTGTTAAGACATACTTGGAAACTGGAAACCTAACGTCATTATTACTGCATTCACTCCCATTGGATCAGGATAAACTATGCACCAACATTATTTGCTATTCAGATAAAACCTTATACAATTATACACTGAAAAATATATAAGTTCATTATCTTATATTATTGAAGTCTGTTAGATTTAGGATGTATCTTTGTCTCTGTCTCTAGGTCTATGTATATTATACATAGACATCTGTATATCTCTATACCTAGATCTGGATCATCTCTATCTTTCATTTCACTCTCCACATTCATATATATAAATATACAGATATATCAGTAGATGTTTATGTTAGATATAGATGTAATTTTTATTGTGGAAATAGTTGTCACTTAGTAAACCATCATCCCAGTAAGTGATGTGCTATATTTTGTCAAGGTAGTAAGAATTGGAAATTAAAAGCCAGTCTCTCTTAGTCTATTTGACACATGCCTGAAAATGTTTCATTATATAAGTTCATTATATATCATATATACATGCACACACACACAGAGGGCAATGCATTTTTCCATTTGCCATTACAAGTATCAATTTGTGATATTTAAAAACAAATATAGATATGAAAGGAGAAAAGAATGATAGTAATGACTGATATTTATTGACTTTTTTTCATGTGTACTTTATATTCATGAAACTAACTTAAATTTCATAGCAACCTTTCAGGTAGGCAAAATAACTCCCAACCTGTTTTCCTAGTGGAGGAAACTGAGACACAGAGAACTATAGTGATTGTCCTTTGGGTACATCTTCCACAGGAATAGAGGGGAAAAAATTACAAATAAAAATAGTCACAGTAATGGAAGGCAAAAATATGCAGAGAAAGAAATGCATTAAAAAGCAGTTTTAATAAAATCAATACCCAATGCTTGTCTGGGTCCTAGTCACATTCCTCAACTCTCCATGCACAGAAAGACAGCACACCTTTCTCTCCCCCTCCGGACGCCTGTTCCTGGCCCACCTGGTTCTGGTGGCCTTTATTTAGGTTTTACATTCGTGCCCTGGCAGAGCAAAGCTTGCTTTGGAGACTGGAACTTGAGCCTGCAAATTTGTGAACCATTTTCTGCCTCGGTATTTATTTGAAAAGGGAGAGATTGCCCTTGTCAAAGAGTTGATGGGGAGAAAAATATACTGGAATCGCACAGATAAACACTGTGAGATATGATATGGGCATATTAGACACTCTAATTTTCCCTTCGCTATTATTACCATAATGCTTTTATTTCTCATCATTTTTATCTCCCATCATTTTTTCTACATTGGGAAAACATCACAAATGCAATTTTCCCTAGAGAAAATTCTACTCTTTAATACACTAAAAGCTATTGAAATCCTGCTTTACATTTACAGTTTATTTTAAATCATTTTTTAAAAAATCTCATCTTCCTTTTTACTTGATCTTTAAAAAAGTGACTTAGCCTCGTGTCTCTAATTTTTGGCTTCTGTTTTACAGATACATTTTCTAATTTGTTGATAATACTAAAAATAATGGTTAACATTTATCCTGAAATCACCTTTTGCCAGACACTGTGCTGCATGAGGGGTTTACTTTCACAAACATACGAAATACTACAGCGTGTATATATATATATATATATATATATATATATATATGTATATTTCATATATATGTTCATACATATATTTCATGTATGGCACTAGAAGATTTAGTAAATTGTCTGGATCATACTACAGAATTGCAGAGTGATTCAACCTATGTCATCTGAGTAGAGTCCATGATTTTAACTACTGTGGGCAAATGTACAATGATGACTTTATAATATAATATATCACTTCCTGAAATTATTCATTTCTGAATGTCTGCATTCCTGTGATTAATTTTTATAATTTTGTTTGCCTGATTTTCTTTTCTGCTTATGTCCCTGAAGAAAGATATATTTTCTCAAAATGGTTTCTCTTTCTATGTATCCTGTAACTCATCCCTGTTCCTTCTTTTTAAGCCCTCTCTCTCTCTCTACAGAACTCAGCACATTACTGAACTGTGATGGGTGTTTTGTTGCATTTGTTGATTGGATCATCTTAAAGCTGCAAAAATTAAACTTTCCGTTATGCACCATTTTTAGAAATACTTATTTTCAGCCCAAACCAAAGCATCCAGGAAGCAGTGCAGTTCTACTTTATGTGAAAATGAAAATAATTTTTGTATTTGAGTAGGTATATGAATATTTCAGTGTACAAAATAAACACTAATGTTTGTTAAAAAGAAGTTTTTAATAGCCACGCATATCTTTGCCCTATTTAATAAGTGCTGTAGTGTATTCTGTACATATTTCTACATATAATTTTTGAATTCTGTCAGTATTATATTTTTTAAGAAAAAAGATTCTTATTAGCTAAAGAGATTCAAGACTTTAATATAACTCCATATATTTAAACTTCAATAGGGGCACCTGGGTGGCTCAGTCTGTTAAGCATCTGACTTCGGCTCAGGTCATGATCTCCTGTTCATGGGTTTGAGCCCTGTAGGGCTCTGTGCTGACAGCTCAGAGCCTGGAGCCTGCTTCAGATTCTGTGTCTCCCTCTCTCTCTGCCCCCTCCCATGCTTACGCTCTGACTCTCTCTCTCAAAAATAAATAAACATTAAAAAACTTAAAAAAACACAAAATAAGGACATTTGTCTAATAAATTTTAATTAAAAAATTAAAATTGTATTGGGGCACCTGGGTGGCTCAGTCCATTAAGCATTCCAGTTCTGCTCAGGTTACCTGTTTATGGACTTCAGCCCTGCATTGGGCTCTGTGCTGACAGCTCAGAGCCTGAAGCCTGCTTCACCTTCCGTGTCTCCCTCTTTCTCTGCCCTTCCCCTCGTCACAGTCTCTCCCCAAAAATAAATAAACAGTAAAAAACTTTAATTAAAAATTAAAATTGTATTCATCTTTACTTGTATCTGAAAATATTAATAAAATTAGAAAAGATAAGAAAAATATTAATTTTAAGGGAAATATTCTCATAGCTTCTTAGTACTAAGAACAATGACACATTTAAATTGGATCAGCCCTATAATAGTATTACTTTGTAATGATGAATGTCTTTATTAAACATTTGTGAATCATATCTGGTCAAAGGATTTTTTTTCTTCTCCTTGGTTTACAGTAAGACATATTGCAAATTATAGGAGATATTTGATAATGCACTTTCAAAAGGATTAGCAGATAAATAACATATAATTCTGCTAACTATCAAACATTGTTTTTTTAATTCCGTGTCTCCCTTGACCCAGGTTCCAAAATGACTTGGTCTAGACAGAAGGCCTGCCTCACTCTTGCCTCAGAGTTTTTGTGCTGGGTGTTCTTCCGCCTTGTCTCTCACTCCGATGTGTACATGGTGCTTGCTTACTTCCATCTATTCAGATGTCTCCGCCTTCATTAGGTCTGACAAAACCATTTAGAGTGTAAGTCATACTTCAAATCTTAGGTCCCTAATTGGCCTCAATTTTTAGTCAACCTATAAGGATCATGTAATTTATTATTTGTTTGTTTGTCAATTTTATTTCTTGTGTCTGAGAAGGGATCTTAATATACCTCAAGCTTCCTAGAATAATGTCTGAAGTAGGCAAAAATAATTTAAAATATCTCATTCAGAAAACAATTATTAAATATATTTTCACAAATCTTGGGTAAATTAATTTAGATACATGTTGCAAAATACTAATGTTGGACTTGTTCATTTCATGCCTTGAGTATCATTTTATTTTAAATTATATATCCAACAGGCAATATAAAAAAACATGGATATAATATTATATTGTTATAAAACAAAATAAAATATCCTTTAATGTATGGTCCCTATTCAATTACCTATAATAATTTAAAAGGTATCACAGCTATCATCTGAAACTTAGAAATACACAAAAGAAATAGTTAGATACTTTTTTAGTGCAGTGTGAAGCTGGATTTCCTTTCCTAACCTATTTCAGAGCTCTGTAGAGACAGCGGTTAACTTGTAGATCTCTTGTAGAGATGCAAATAATTTCTGTTATTTGTTCAGTTTTCTATCCTACTCAGTCATAATGTATGTTTTTTTTAGCAAATACACCTTTTTTTCCCCTTAAAGATTATAAACTAGTCTAGTGGCTCAGTCAGTTAAGCATCCGGTTCTTGATTTTGCTTCGGTCATAATCTAACATTTGTGGGCTTGAACCCGTGTCAGCCTCTGCAATGTGAGAACTGAGCCTGTTGGGAATTCTCTCTCCCTCTCTCTCTGGCCCTCCCCCTCATATTCTCTCTCTCTTTCTCTCTCAGAAAAAAAAAATACTTTAAACAACTCTAATAAGTGTGTCTTGCCAACCTAATTTGGACACAGAACTCTTGAGTACTTTACACACTATGGCTTTAAGCTCTCTGCATAGATATCCATTTATCATGTCACCTTTCATTTTTATCAGTAAAGAGAAATGTTAAAAACATGCAAAAAATTCTTGAGATTTTTAGAATTAAGAACAATACTAATAACTCTGGGTTATCATAAGGACACTTGATATGCTCTTAATTATATATGCTTTAGTATTTCCATGAAATCATTATGTAATTTAATGATTAATGGTTTCCCTGAAAAGAGTTTTTGAATATATTATCCATGTTCCTAATTTTTTAAGTCAATTATGTGGCACATGATTTAACTTATACTTTGGATGTCTTGTAGTCATCATCATAAATTTTATTATTGTACTGGGACTGAGAAATATGCTTTGGAAATAATATATTGTATGGGATATATTCTCTGACATTGAAACATAATTCTGTAGTTTTGATTTTATAAGCTTCATTTTTTTATTATCTTTCCTTTAAATTTTTTTAATGTTTATTTTCAAGAGACAGAGTGCAAGCGGGGGAGGGTCAGAAAGAATGGGAGACACAGAATGTAAAGCAGGCTTCAGTCTCTGAGTTGTCAGCACAGAGCCAGATGTGGGGCTCGAACCCATGAACTGGAGGATCATGACCTGAGCTAAAGTTGGATGCTTAACTGACTGAGCCACCCAGGCGCCACTATCTTGATTTTCTTTATGCAAGTCTTCCAGTTGTTAAGTCTTACAATTATTTCTATAGATGTTTTCCTAAATCTTTCTCTTTTTTAATTCTCCTTGTTAATAAAGGGTAATACTTGGAAAATACATAGTGAAACTTCTTAACATTAGAAATGCCATAAAAATAATGTCTTATTTACCCTTAATTCAGTGTTTGATGAATACAAGCAATGGAACTTGGTTATTGAATATTTTAACATTTATTAAGTGGCATTAGTTTTTTTTTCTGCAAATACCTGTGTTTTTAAATATATTTTATAAATATAACTTTATTGGCAACTGAGTTTCTTGTAGCTGATGCATAGTGTATATTTTACATAGAAACAAAATAAAATCATGTTCATATAAATAACACTAATTCTCAAATCAAAATATAGAGTTACTGAATGAATAAAAACAAGAGTCAACTATATGTGACCTACAGGAGAGACTCACTTCAGTGTCAAGGACACATGTAGTCTAAAAGTGAAGAAGTGGAAAAAGATCTTGTGTATAAATAGAAAGCAAAAGAGCACAGGGGTAGCTATAATTATATCAGACAAAATAGACTTTAAGTCACAACCTATGACAAATGAAGAGGAAGGTCATTATAAAATGATAAAGTAGTAAATTCATCAAGAGAACATAATAATTGTGAATATATATATACCCAGCATTAGAGGACCTAAATATACTAAATGTACTATATATACAAATATTAACAAGGGAATAATAGGCCACAATTTAATGATAGTAGTAGACTTAAATGCCCCACTGTTCAATAATGGATGATCATCCAAACAGAGAATCAATAAAAAAACAAAATGAAGCAAAGCAACAACAAAAACAGTAGACTTGAACTATACTTTAGAACAAATGGGCCTAAGAAATATGTACAGAACATTTTACCAACAGTAGCAGAATGCACATTCTTAACAAGCACACATGAAATATTCTCCATGATAGATCATGTTAGGTCACAAAATAAGTCTTAGAAAACTTAAAGATTGAAATCATACCAAGTGCATTTTTCTACTACAATGATATGAAACGATACTAATGACTGGAGGAAAACTGGAAAATTCACAAATATTAGAAATTAAACAAGACACCATGAGCAAGCAATGGGTAAAAGATGAAGTAAAATAAAAATGAAGTCAAAAGGAAAATAAAATATGTCTTGAAACAAAAGGGATTAGGAAATAATAATAAAAACTAATAAGATTCAGCAATGCCAGCAAGCAATTTTATAGGGATAAATGCCTATATTAAAATAAAGGAAAGATCTCAAATAAACAACTGAACTTTATACCTAAAGGAAATATAAAAACAATAACTAGGCACAAAATCAGCAGAAGAAAAGTCATAATAAAGATCAAAGAAGAAATATATGAAACAGAGAATAGAAAAACAATAGAAAAGGTCAACAAAATCTAACAGTTTTGTGAAAATATAATCGAAATTGATAAACTTTTAGCTAGATTTATCATAGGAAAAATGATAATTCAACTAAAGTTACAAATGAAAGAGGAGACACGCAAATGATACCACAGAAATACAAAGGATCATAAGAAATAACTATGAACAACACCAACAAGTTGGGTAATCTAAAAGAAATGGAGGGGCGCCTGGGAGGCACAGTTGGTTGAGTGTCCAGCTTCGGCTCAGGTCATGATCTCATGGTTCGTGGGTCAAGTCCCGTGTCAGGCTCTGTGCTGACAGATAGCTCAGAGCCTGGAGTCTGCTTCAGATTCTGTGTCTCCCTCTCTCTCTGACACTCCCCTGCTCGCACTGTCTGTCTCTCTTAAAAATAAATAAAAGACATAAAGATAAATAAGTAAATAAATGAAAGAAGTGGATACATTTCTACAACCTACCAAGTCTGAAACATGAAGAAACAGAAAATCTCAAATAACAAATAAGTAAGGAGATTTAATTGGTAATCATTAACCTACCAACAACAAAAAAATTAAAACCAGATAGTTTCATGTGTGAATTCAACTAAGCATTAAAAAAATATAATAAATCTAATTCTTCTCAAAATCTTCTGAAAAAGTGAATAGGAGGAAGCACTTTCAAACTTATTTTACAAGACCAGAATTACCCTGATACCAAAGCCAGGTTAGGATAGTATAAGAAAACTAAAGGCCAGTATCGCTGATGAATACAGATGCAAAATTTCTGAACATAATACTAGCAAGCTGAATTCAACAGAACACTAAAAGAACCATTGGCCATGATCAAGTGAGATTTACCCCTGGAATTCAAGGATAGTTCAGCATATAAAATCAATAAATGTGATAAATTGCATGATTGGAATGAAAGAAAAAATGTGTGATCATCTCAGTAAACATATAAAAATTTTCTGATAAAATTCAACACCTTTTCATGAGAAAAACCCTCAAAAGTTGGATATAGAAGGAACATATCCCCAGGTAATAAAGGACAAATATAACAAGCCCCCATACTCAAGTATGAAAGATTGAAAACTTTGCCTCTAAGATCAAGGACAAGATTAGGGTGTTCACCACTCCTATTCAGTAGTCCTGCAAATCTAAACCAGAGCAATTAGGCATGACCGAAAAAAAAAGCCATCCACATATCAAAGGAAAAGTAAAAATGGGTGTTTGTTGATGAATGATCTTGTATATAGAAAATCCTAAAATCTCCACCAAAAACTGATAGAAGTAATGAACCAATTTGGAAGTTTTAGGATACAAAATCAGTATCCAGAAATTAGTTTTATTTCTATATACTAACAATAAATGATCTGAAAAAATATTCTTTCAACTGAATGCTGTACATTTCTAGATAATAATTGGTAATTCTACAATTAAAGTAATGGTGATTGTATAAAAATTATTAAATATATAAAATACAATATTTGAGCTCATTAGAGAAAATTAAAATTATATGAGAAAAGAAATTTCATCATTTTATTATTATTTCACCTTTATTTTGAAAACTTCTGAGAAGGAAGAGCTCATTCATGATTATTAACTTTTTTGAGGGGTGAACAACTTTAATTCATATCTGTTTATAGTTAAAGGGATATTGGCAGCTTAAGGACTTGTATTTTGAAATATCCACTAGAAACCAATAGAGATTTTATGTCAGGTTTGTAAACTTTTACCATTAAAATGTTATTTTTTATATAGTTTGTGAAATGTTATGAATATTTATTGAAAATAATTGAAGAGCACCTACATGTTAGAAATTTAATAAGAAATCAACAGATATCATATATGCACAAGATGAAATATGTAATCATTAAATGATTTATAATTTTATTTTTCCTTTTTTTTAATTTAAAAATAAAAGTTTTTTAAATTTAAATTCTAGTAAGTTAACATACAGTATAGTATTTGTCAGGGGTACAATATAGTGATTCAGTTTAAGTATCTTAGAAGTAATCTGGGGATGTCACTTAAAGGAAAATAACTTTTTTCTAACATATGACATAGATTTTATTTTGCTAACTTGGGGACAGCATTCTTCTAGTCCCCTAGTACAGCCAAATCTCCCCTAATTATAAATATATATTTCCTGATTATGTATGATATGTAACATATATATATAATATTATACATGTATAATATAAATGACATACATGTACACTGATAATAAATCTGTTATTAAATGGTTTTAAAAGGCCTCTTTGTGCATTCATCAATTTATTTGGGATTTGGGATTTTAAGGAAAGTTTTTACATAAAGGTTTAAGTTTATGGGTATGTGTCCATAGGCCCATATTTCTTAATAGACGAATGCACTAGTTAAATTCAAAAGTTAATATTGTATGTTTTAAAACAGAAAGCCAAACAGATGTTTTAAAATATCCAGATGTTTGGCGTAATGAAAATGAAACATCTGGATTATTAGCAGAATGCATTTTTTTAATTGAAATGGCTAGAGGTTTTGAAGTAGCAACATCATATTTTAAAATGACATGATTTGCTATTAGCAACATGAAAATCTTAGCTTCCTTTTCAGTTATAAGTTAAAATCTGTTTCAACATAAATTATCTTCTATATATGTAATACTTCCAACAAATTCATCATTGTACATAATGACAGATCGTTTTCTTTTTTAAAGTTGTCTTTAATGTGAGATCCCTAGATGTAATTAAATTTCAGAATTTGTATAATTTTAAGGATGCCAGTTTTTTGAGCTATTTTAAATAATTACTCATTGTGATCATAAAGAACATAAATCATTGGTTATAATTAGTGAATGAAAACCAAGTAAAAATAGATGCTTTTTGTTCTGATACATTTGGAAATTATTTTATCTTCTTGATTAATATAAACAAGGATACAAAAAGTGAGAATCTTTATGATAAACATTTCCTTTGACTGATTTAAAGAGCAAAATTTTGAAGTTTTAAAAATAAATGTTTACGTAGAAAATGTCTTCAAAAGTTTACTTCTGTGGCTCCTGGGTGGCTCAGTAGTTAAATCTCTGACCTTTGGTTTTAGCTCAGGTTGTGATCTCACGGTTTGTGAGTTCAATCCCTATGTGGGGCTCTGCTTGGGATTCCCTCCTCCCTCGCTCGCTGCCCCTTCCCACTTGTGCACTTGCTCTCCCTCTCTCTCAAAATAATGAATAAATAAACTTTAAAAATAATGAAAATAAAATAATAACGAAAACAAAATAAACATTCTTAATAAAAATAATAAAAATTAAAAGTTTACTTCTCCTGTAAGTTTCCCAGAGATTCTCCATGCAATTATACAACCCTACCAATCTGATTATCAGCATGATGCAATATGGCCATTCCCCCCACAGACCCTATCTAAATTTTCCAGCTTCCCCAAAATACTGTTTTATGCCATGCAGGATTATTTCCAGGAATATGTAGTACATTAGTTCACATGTTTAATCAGTATGTATAAGATGCACACCAGATTTAAAGTCTTAGGCTGAAAACAAGAATACAAAATATCTCATAATAAATTTTATATTGGTTATATACAAATGATAGTATCTTAGGTTAAATAAAACGTAGTATTACAATTGAAAGAGGCTTACTTCTAATTAACTTTCAAATAACAATAATATTTAAATGTACTAAAGAGACACACATATATCTCAAAAGAAGAAAATATATACACATATGTCAAAAGAAAATTATTTCATTCATTGTGTCCTAAACCATGTACCTAAATGTATCACATACAATTAAATTCTAAGATAGATTAGATTGCTTGTTATTAACATTCTTTCCCGCCTCCTATCTTTTTGGGAAAATCATACTTCAACGCCATTTTAGGTAGGCTGTGGCCGCAAAGTGGGCAGGTTGTTTATCCTGAAAACCCACCTATGGCTAAGCCATAAGCCTTGCTTTGACAAATGAAATATTATCCAGTGTGATATATGCAGGAGTTCCTATTGTGCTTTCATGGTTAAGGTCATCCACGTACGTTTTTACTGTCACTGAAAGAGGCTTCTCCTGCTCCTTTACCTTGGCCCCTGTCCCTGTTGTTACTCAGTGATGCAACCTGCAGGTAGGAGTCAAATTGGACCACTGGCTAGAAGCAGAGTCCTCAAACCGACCTTTATTTAGATTAGTTCATCTGAAGTAGATCTGAAGACTCATGAATATGAGAAGAGAGAGGTTATTTTTGGGAGATCATGTTTGCCCAACAATTTTTTTTCTCTCAATACCTAATTGATATAGGATGCATTGATTTTGTGCATCTCTAGTAATCCATTACCTTTTCGTGGTTTTAGATGTAGAACGTAATGACAAGTTAGTTGAGCTATTATTATGCACTGTGGATTAGCCTCCTTATGGCCTGTCCTCTAAATCAGTGTGGAACAAATTGAAGAATATATGATATAGAGCATGAAGAATACAGGATATAGGGATCTTATCAGCTACTTTTTCCAGATGTCCATAAAAAGGTCCATGAAGACCATTCTGCAGGTCAGCATTTCTTTTTTTTTAATCTTTATAATAATATCTGTAATTTATAAAAAATATGCCCATAATCACTAATTCTTTAAAATTTGGGCAAGCCTCAAATGGGGGAAGAAACTTAGCTGATAATTTGACCCAACTTATTCCAGAGATATGGCCTGATAACAAAGGAATTATCTAACAGGCAGGGACAACAAAGAGTAATTGGTGATTTGTCTGTAATTTGAGAACTTCTGGTAAATTTTTGAATGGAATAGATTAGCTCATACTAGTTGTGTAGTATCTGGAGAACTCTGTCTATACAGAAACATTGTAATAGAACACATTAAAATAAGATATTGTACAGAGTTCCTGGCCATAATAGATGTAGTTGAAAAACCTGCATTTCCATTCTCATCTGCTTAAATGATTAAAGCTCTTACTTAAAGCAATGCCCCACACAGTGCAAAAAGGCTGTCTCTCTCAACTAATTATTAGAAGGACATAGGGACATAGACTGTGAATGAGAGGAGGAAATTGGAATTGCTTAAATCCAGAAGGTCAAAGCTGCCAATCTACTCTGACTTCTATCCAAATGAATTGCCCTCTTAGTCTGTTGTTATACCCATTGTTTGCAAATACAACTAGCAAACAAAGCATTTATTTAATTAACCAGCAGAGCAGAAGCAATAGGGTAGACAGAAGGAGAGCAAAGTTGAGATAAATGGACATTTTTATATATGAAAGAGAAAAGGGTTATTTTACTTTAGCATTTGTGTAAATTTCAATTAATAAAAATAAAATATATTTTTAATGACGCGGTAAATTGTTTTTTGCACACGAAATGGTTTTCGCACATGAAGCCTTGCAACTAAAAACACAGTAGAGGAATCAGAAACTGCAGTTCTAGAATATGAATTATCCCTGTGAGAACACAGTCCTTACAGGAGTGTGTGTGTGTGTGTGTGTGTGTGTGTGTGTGTGTGTGTGTGTGTGGTGTGTTTATGGAGCACTGTTCTAAATCTGGGATTGGTTGCTAGGCCAACACAGAGATATCGCCTCCTTCAAAACTAGATTGTTTAGCTTGTAAGGTCAGTATTTCCAGGTGGAGTTTAGTAGATGTGTCCAGGGACTAGAAACGAAACTGTTCTGTAATCATTCTACTCACCTTTTAGATGCGAGTATAGCTTTGTGGAAGAGGAAACATCTAAGGGGAACGTGTGTCCTTAAGATCCTTCTTTATTTCAGTTTTTGCCTTGACTTTGGGTACAAATCTTAGCTCAGGACCTTACTGCCTAAGGTGTGGAGTATGTTGTCTTATAATTAGATAAAGATAGCTTCTCTACACTATGAATAGATGATTTGCTTTCACTGAGAAGCAAAAAGCTATTATGCTCAATCCATGTGTGTGTACACCAATCCGTTCATTCTTTGACTCATCTAACAAATATGTATTTACTGTCTACATCAAGAAAGTGAGTTAGAATTTTGCAATCCAGGGAAAAAAGACAGTTCTTATTTAAAATTCTTAAATAAATACAAGGTGTAATATTGAAGTACACACACACACATATAAATATATAATTTAGTGATGTGATGGAAACTTTATAATAGCAGGTAATTCATGGGTGGTAATAAAGGTATAGAAGAGTCAAACTATGATAGATTTTACTATTCTTTAGTGTTTATTATTATTCAGACATTTTCTTCACTCTTCACTGGGCTGGGCAAAACAGGTGTCTGGATGAATGTGATCGTGACTGTAGTTTGAAGGCTTTTGTGATAAATATATAAGCTTCTATTTTATGTAAGCCATATGGTTACTTTTCCTATATTTTTAAAGAAAGCCTTATTAGCATATATTTTAATAAAACATACATTAAAGATGGAATATGGGACAAAAGGAAAATGAGGTCAAAGGCAGCCAATGGTTTTAGGGAAAAGATAAAAATGAGACAATATTTTGATAAGGCCAATAGTAAATGGAGAAGGAACATGTGCATGGAAATCTGTTTATTAAAAATGCACTCACATTTAGTTATTACTGATTACAACATTTGACTTAAAGATGTTAACAGGCCAATTAGTGTTTTAATAAGATTTGTGCTAAGACTATTGCTATATTTTACTTCCATGAAAGTTAAGGAAATGGATGGAATTAATGATTCAAAATTAATTTATATATGCATTACACCTAAAGTGATAAAAAACCACAGATGGAGAATGGAAAATAAGACACTTGGTGATTTGGGGAAAAAATTATATGACAACATAAAAATATTATTTGGAAAAGTTTGTGCATTCTTAAAAATGTATTATCTTCCATTTTAATCAAATGGTTCACTGGATTGTGCAAAATAAAAATTCTCTGCTGGGGACAGCCTCAGAGGACAGAATCCTCAGAAGACCTATCTGAGCATTCGTGATAATTCTTAAATTTTTCCCTTGAGCAAAGGAGAGAACTGTACCATGAACAAAGAAAGAAAGATAATGGTAAAAACAGAATTGGGGTCAATGTACATCATGAGTTCTTCATTAGCCATACTAAGTCAAATAAATTGGTCAATTAGACAGTTAAAAATATGATTTAAAGTAAACAAATTGAGGGCATTTGCGTGGCTCAGTCAGTTGTGTGTCTGACTTTGCTCAGGTCATGATCTTGTGGTTAATGGGTTTGAGCCCAGCGTCGGGCTCTGTGCTGACAGCTAAGAGCCTGGAGCCTGCTTTGGATTCTATGTCTCCCTCTCTCTGCTCCTCCCCTGGACACATTCTGTCTCTCTCTGTCTCTCAAAAATAACTAAACATAAAAAAATATAAATAAATAAGTAAAACTTATATGCATTCAACCATAGGCAGGATGTCAAGAATTGTAAAAAAAATATGTACAAAAATAAAAAAAATTTTAAATTAGCTAATTCTTATTTACCAACCAAACATAAGATATAGGTTTTCTGGGTTTTATTTACATCTCAATTCAAATAACTGATTTCTATAAGTGTTTATTTATTTGTTTTGAGAGAAAGAGAGAGCATGAGTGGGGGAAGGGAGAAAGAGAGAGAACAGAGAATCCCAAGCAGGCTCCACGCTCTCACTGGAGCACCATGAGATCTGACCTGAGACAAAATCAAGAGTCAGTCATTGAACCTACTGAGCCTCTCAAGTGCCCCATGAATTTTTTAAAAGCAACATAAATATGTGTTTTTTTATCAATGTTTATCATCAAATTCGTATTTGAAAACATTCAGATATGATTATTTATTTTGTTTGATAATTTATTGTGTTTATGTGAAGAGAATATGTTAGAAACATATATGGAAGTAATTAATTGTGAAAGAATGTCTGTGATTTTTCCTTAAAACTTTTTTTTTAGTTTTTGAGAGACTGAGACAGAGCGGGAGTGGGGGCGGGGCAGGGAGTGAGGGAGACACAGAATCTGAAGCAGGCTCCAGGCTCTGAGCTGTCAGCAGAGAGTCTGACATGGGGCTAGAACCCAGGGACAGTGAGATCATGACCTGAGCTGAAGTATGACACCCACCCAACTGAGCCATCCAGGCCCACCAGTGTGATGTTTCTCCACAAGACTGAGTGGAGAAGAAACAGTGGAAGTATAGAATATTGACAATTATTGAAGATATATTAGGAGAGCATGTAGGCTCATTCTATCATTCTCTCTGCCGTTGTGTGCACTGAAAATGTTTCTAATACAGTTAATGTTCATGTGTGAATAAATATGTTTAAAAATGAGAACCTTTAAATGGTTTCCCAAAGCCTCTTTCTTTTTTTTTTGTATATTTTCTTTTTTTTTTCATAATATTTTATTGTCAAATTGTTTTCCATACAACACCCAGTGCTCTTCCCCTTAAGTGCCCTCCACCATCACCACCACCTCTTTTCCCCCCTCCCCCTTCCCCCTCAACCCTCCCTTACCCAAGAGAGACAGAAATGCTGATGCATAGGAGCACATGTACCCCAATGTTCATAGCAGCAATGTCAACAATAGCCAAAACATGGAAGGAGCCCAAATGTCCATCACCTGACGAATGGATCAAGAAGATGTGGTATATATTCACGATGGAGTACTACATGGCAATGAGAGGGAATGACATATGGCCCTTCGTAGGA
>NC_043705.1:127637307-127640913 GCF_006229205.1 Suricata suricatta | reverse complement strand
CCAAATGTCCATCACCTGACGAATGGATCAAGAAGATGTGGTATATATTCACGATGGAGTACTACATGGCAATGAGAGGGAATGACATATGGCCCTTCGTAGGAAAGTGGATGGACCTTGAGGGTGTCATGCTGAGTGAAGTAAGCCAGGCAGAGAAGGACAGAAACCATATGTTTGCACTCATAGGTCTAGCAGGAAAGCAAGAGAGACCTAATGGAGAACCAGGGGGAGCGGAGGAGGGAGAGAGAGGGATGCAAAACCCAAAGCCTCTTTCAAGTACACTTTCTTATAAAGTTGTATACTGCATTGACATATGAAATGCTTAAAATTCTTTAAATGATGATACTTCTCTGAATTAAACCAAACATGTAAATACATTTTTTAATAGTTGTTGTCATCCTAGTGTGAGCCTACCTTCCTTCTGGATTGTTTGACTTTTATAATTACATGATTGATTAAAATAATATAAATGGACTTCAAAATTGCATAAATATCTATTAAACATAAAAGGGCTTTTAAAGTCATGTTCTTAATGAGCTAAGGTTGATTGTATTTTTCATAATTAATGCATTTTTACTTGGATATATTTTTGCGTTGCTATGAGAGGATTTAGCCGCAATTCTATTTCTACTTTTTTTCTGTTTCTATAGATCTAAAAGTTTAGTGATTTTCTTCATTTAAATAAGGACATAGAGAATATCATTCAGATATTGGAATTACTTGTGAGTTGTAAGAAAAAAAAAAACATAGTGTTCTTTCATCTACAACTATGTTTAATGATCCGTTAGCTGACAATTGATTTGATTCCCTCTTCAAATGTGTAGGAAACAAAGGATAGAAAAGTGTCTTAAAAGTGGAATCCTTAGTCTTTAGAATCACTGAACATCAGAGGAATCTCAGTCACCTTTTGTTAGATATCCTAGGAGGGGCCAGAGGGCGTGGTTTGTTTTGTTTTAATCCTGAGACACTACATAATAATACAGTTACAGATTACTGCAAGGTTTGCTTTTTTTTTTTCCCTATAAAACAGGAACATGATATTTTTGAAAGGAAAAATGGGAAGGGGAAATCTGGATCTTCTCAAAAAAAATGATCTCATGCAGACTGATTTTAAGAGAAGCCTTCATCTATGAAGTCATTAAAACTGCCCACACTCAGATTTCTCTTAAAGGATTTAAATTATTTTTTAATGTTTATTTATATTTGGGAGAGAGAGAGAGGTAAGGGGAGGGGCAGAGAGAGAGGGAGACAAAGAATCTGAAGCAGGCTCTAAGCCCAATGTGGGGCTCAAACTCACAAGCCATGAGATCATGACCTGAGCCAAAGTCAGACCCATAACCAAGTGAGCCACACAGGTCCCCCTCGAAGGATTGTTATATAAGCCATGGAACCATTTCTCTTGTTTTCATACTATTCCTCCAAAAGACTGAGGGACGAGGCTGTCACGAACGGCGTTATACTCCTAGTACCAGCCCTGGGATTCTGAATCCCTCGGTTGTCTGTCCTGACTTAGATTCTCTTCTACACACTTACTCATCTATCCTAATTCTCTACCTTTCTCCCTCCTCTAAGACCTTCTGTTGTGCAGGGACTCTGACAAGCTGTCATCAGCCATGGCCCTTCTTATATCCTCAGCGGTTCTCTGGACATTCCCCTTCCTCCCTCCCCTCGCTGGAATCTGACAGTTCCCTGAGGACGTGGTCTTCGTGGCAGGTTTCCCAACGGGAAGCTATTTATATTTATATTCTCTGACACTTCGCTTTTGTTATGGGTTGTGTTAAAGTATTGTAGATGCTCTCTAATTTCCTATTTTAGCTTGTGAACAGTCACTCACTCTTCCATTAAAAAGACTTAGTATCTTGTAACAATTATTTATATTTATGTCAACCTGCGCTTCATTGCCTCACTTCATGGTTTTGTATTAGCACGTGGCGTGTGTGAGGAAACCGCCTCCGGGAGGAAATACGGGCTGGGTTTTGCACAGTCAGGAGCTCTGCCATGGACTTTGCTTAGAGGCAGCTGGAGACGTTGGCAGGCAGCGCAGCTACAACCTCCAGCCTGCCATCTTCTCTATCGAAATTGTAAGCCAATCTCTGGGCTTGCCTCTGCGGCTTGGAATGGAAATAGGTAGTAGTCATGCGATTCTCATAAAACCAGCTCCAGTGGTGGCGTCCTGGAGTTGGTCAAACTGACGTTGGCTTTCCTGGTTTGAATATGGAGATCCACCTCGTAATACAAAGCATGGTTTATGCAAATATGCCTCAAGCTGCCTTTGGCCTAAGTTGCCTTAGAAATGTTGCTTCTCCTTTCACATTTATTTCTTTCAAATATAATCTGATGTAAGGTACAAACTCCTGGCTATGAACATTCCCCCTCACAAAAACACTAGCCTGTCATTTAACAAATTAATATGTGCCAACCTATCTATTAATGATAGATATTGAGAAATAAAGAGAGAGGGAACAACAAAGGTTCTAGCTCCTGAAAATGTAGATAAATATTCTACCTAAAGACTGCAGACCATTGGGAAGACCCTAAAATTAAGACATTATTGCAGGACTAATATGCTGTACTTATTATCCAGAAAGTACAGAGGCGTTCTATGGGAACAGATAGCTAGAGAATTTACCTAGTTTAAGAAATAAAGATTTTAAAAATCAACTTACAAATTTAGAACAAAATATAAATATGAGTGGGAGAAAGATTAGAGGATGAGGGCAGGAGGTTCCAAGCGGAGAAGAGTATGAAAAACGTTCTGAATTGACTGGCAATTGGGCAGCTCACCGTCTGTACTCTAGGAAAGCGAGTGACAGAAACGCGTTTGGGAGACTTTATGTTATGTAACTATTATATATACACTATAAAATTACTTCATAATTTACTTAAGAAAAAATTCATTGAAGTTGGTATCAGTCATGTTCAAATAAACTTAATAATAATCAATACTTATCATGCTTTTAACATATAATTAATTTCACATATATTCTTATTTTTCCTAACTTTTCTTATAAATCACAGGGTGAAAATAATGAATTTTATAGAACCCACAATTAAAAATATGAGAAATGGAGGGGTGCCTGGGTGGCTCATTTGGTTAAGCATCCAACTTTTTTTTTTTTTTTTTTTTTTTTTTTTTTTGCGGGCACGGCTTTTATTGTACCTCCAACCCCACAATTTTTTTATACAATTTATATTTTTAACATATGCAATTATTTTCCATCATTTACAATACAGTAGTTACAATGATACTCCAAACAGAAAAGCAAAGTAAAAAATCAAAACACCCACTTCTATTTCATGTAATTAGACTTATACAGAAATTAGAAGGTTAAGTAACAACTAGTTAATCACCTAATTTCACAGCTATCTGAAGTGGCAATCGTTATATAGCAGCTTATCTATGATACATTCAAGATACATGATATAATTTATTACTTGCCCATAAGCTAAAACACAGCCTACTTAATACCTTTCCTTAAATTCCACCTCTATACTACAATATACTTGAGGTCCATGCAAAAAAGTAGCTACTTTTTATATAGAAAATGGATGATTAAGTCTTTGGTGCTGTAAAAGCAACTTCATTTAAACATAACCACCCCCACC